>NC_134404.1:241787491-242090055 GCF_038048845.1 Mixophyes fleayi | reverse complement strand
CGGGGATGTTAGGGGGATGTGTACAGGCAGTGGTAGCTGATTCTGAACTTGAATAAGGTCAGAGGTCCACAATGGAATTCATTCCAAAGTCTATGTTCAGACCATGGGGAGTTAGTGTTTTGAGATCGTATATCCATCGTGCCACTTCTTTGTTGATTTGTCTGATGTGGTCCCCCCCTCCTCTCCAATTCTTGTGGATTTGTTTAATGGCCACTAACTTAAGGCCTTCAGGGTTGCAGTTGTGTGTTTTGGTAAAGTGGTCCGACACACTGTGGAATGGGTATCCCTTCTTGATATTGTGGATGTGTTCATAGACTCTGGTTTTTAGAGTTCTGATGGTGCGTCCGATGTACTGCAACTTGCACGTACACTCTAGTAGGTAGACAATATTGGTGCTGTTGCAGGTGAGGAATTAGTCTATGTGGTATTCTTTGTTGGTGTTTAGGGAACAGAATGTGGTGGTTTGGTGGATCTGATGTGCATGTTTTTACAGCCTATGCAGTAGTAGAAACCGCTGGGATTGGATGAGGTAATAGTAGTTTGTTTTATTTGTGGCAAGGGAATGTGGTTACGTATTTGGTGCTTTTCTAAAGATGGCCTTGGCATTTGGTTGAAGTACATTTGGTAGAATGGGGTCTTTGAGAAGGATGTTCCAATGTTTTTTGACCGTTTTAGCTATTTTTGGAGCTGCTGCTGAATATTGGGTTATTTTTTTTTTTTATGTATGTTCAATGTTTCCTGAATTTATTTTTCAGGTTCCCCGTACCGTACAAAATGTATCTGGATTGTCGCCCATTCATATGTTTTCTGGGCAGCCAGACACAAAGAAGCCAACCAATACCAACACTTCTCAACCCCAGTTGACATTTATTAGTTAGATATTATTGGCCCAATATATTGCTCTGACTGACATGCCTTATTGACTAATGGGGCATACCTGACATATTGGTAGTGCATCTGGGGGGTAATGACCTAGGAAAGGAGTAATCCATTGAGCTGATCTATAAAACACAGCAAGACCAGACAAATATAAAAAGTAAATGGCCGACTATCATCCTAGCATGGTCCACAGTAGTTCCCAGGGTCATACAGTGTTATCGCTGATTGTCCGCAGGGCACTGCCCCCTTTGAGGAACTCAACTCTTGATCCTTTATAGGGAGGATCCCTTGGCTCGCTATAAGAGGGGGTGTAGCTACTTGATGCCATATTTAGCGCCGGCCAAGCAGTTAAGGATTTGTTCCGTGTTAAGTAGAGTTAGGCCATTAGCCATCCACACTTGATTCAGATACCATTTGGTTTAGCTGTCCTACAGTGCACTTTCTCCACCACAATATAATATTAATAAACTGTGACCTTCTTTTGCCACTACAAGTGTCTTTTTTATCAGTTATGTTAAGTTAAGTGGGTTATGACAATAGAAGGTTTATGGTATAAAGTAAGGCTGGGTACACACTGGAGCATTTTCATCCAATAATCGGGCAAATCAGTCGACATACGGCCATTCGGCCAGAAGTCAGGTTAGTGTGTATAGTGACACGATGGTCAAAAGTCATTCCAAAGTGACAATTGTTGGCTCATTTGGTTGGTCGTACTGTTTAATATTTTCCAACCAATCCACCTAACGATCATGTAGTGTGTATAAATTTCCGATCGATCCATGAGCAACTGCTGATAGTTCCTCAAACTGCGACTCCATTGGGGGCTTGTGTATGCCTGTACCAAATCCATGTGGTGCAGTGTTTGTAAGTCACTCATTTGGTAATTAGGAGCTTCTAGTGGTAAAGCAATAGCAGATGTGCGTACAGCATATGTCTGCCATTTTAATTATAAACCTTTGTCAGTGTAGTGTTATAAAAAAAAACATTTTATTTATATGTGTATTTTTTATGAGGTTTGGGGTGGTTACTATTGAACATGCTCTGCCCTTTATTTAAATTTCTTAGGGATATCATTACATGGACCTCATAAGTTGTTTTAATGTGTACAAAATTCTAATCTAACATATATGTCCCTTCATCACACCACTGCCCCCTATCTGCACCACACCAATGCCCCATCTGCATCACACCACTGCCCCCCCTCTGCATCACACCACTGCCCCCCTCTGGACCACACCACTGCCCCCCTCTGTACGATACCACTGCTCCCCCTCTGTACCACACCACTGCTCCCCCTCTGCATCCCACCATGGCCCCCCTCTGCATAACACCACTGCTCCCCCCCCTCAATCACATTGTCCCCTCTCCAGCACACTTCCCCCCATGAATCACACTGTCCCCTTTCCAGCTCACTGCCCCCCCAAATCTCAATGTCCCCCATAAATCACATAGTCCCCTATCAAGCACACTGCCCCCTCCCAGATCTCAATTCCCACCCCTGCATCACACCACCCCCCTGAATCACCATGTCTCCTCTCCAGCACACACTGTCCCCCCAAATCTCAATGATCCCCCCTGCATCACAGTGTCCCCCCTGAATCACATTGTCCCCTCTCCAGCACACTGCCCCTCCCCCCCGGAATCACAATGTCCCCTCTCCAGCACACTGCTCACCCCTGCATCTCAATGTCCCCCCTACAGCACATCACCCCCCCAAATTACAATGCCCCCTCTCAAGCTTACTTCCCCCCCAGATCTCAATGTCATCGTCCCATTCATCCCCCCTGAATCAAAATGTCCCCTCTCACTCTCAGGGATTCATTCCTGGTCGTGAAGCAAGAGATAACACAACTAAGATTATCGACCTGGTCCATTCGGCAGTGAGCTCTAATACACCCTCTATGTTGTTATCCACGGATGCCGAAAAGGCCTTTGACCGAATTGACTGGTCATTTCTCGGCTGCATGTTATCCCATATGGGCCTAGGACCAATTGCCCTTCATCGGATTTTAGCTCTCTACCGTACCCCAACGGCTCGTATAAAAATTAACGGGTCTCTCTCGGATCCAGTCTTGATTGGAAATGGCACTAGACAGGGGTGTCCACTCTCACCATTGATTTTTGTACTTTGTATGGAAGCCCTGGCTAGGGCCATTAGAGCCAACCCTGATATTTCAGGAGTGGTAGTGGGTAAAGTGGAATATAAATTAGCGCTTTTTGCAGATGATCTCCTAGCTGTGGTTACCAACCCAATCATTTCAATTCCCAATCTGGTTAAAGAATTCCAACGATTTGGTTCTCTATCCAATTTCAAAATCAATTATTCAAAATCGGTGGCTTTGAACTTATCTTTAGCTCCTCGTGTGGTTGAAGGGCTCCAGCAGGCTTTTGCATTCCAGTGGCACCCATCACATATTAAATATCTGGGTATACTTATTTCTAAAGATCTGACGCAACTGTTCGACCTTAACTTTAGTCCTCTCATGGCTAAACTTCGTAAGGATCTGGGAGAGTGGCATAACAAGGCCTTTTCCTGGATAGGTTGTATCAATATTATTAAAATGAACATTCTCCCACGTATCCTTTACCTCCTCCAGACTCTTCCAATTCACATACCTGTCACGGGCACTAGGAGTCTTTACCCAGGGATCACCAGGTGATAGGCTTACCAGAGCAGTATAGGTGGTAATATGGTACTCTGGTAGCAGGGTGATCACGGAACAGGAAATAGCAGATGAAGGGATGCTCAGGAAAGTCTATGACTAGCAGCACTGGCAATATGGAGGTAGTAATACACGAGGAACTGTATGGACAAAGGACACGTGAAGGTAGTCAGTGGTCTGCGGTAGCAAGTTGTACCACTGCTATAGTGAGGAGGAATGTCCAACAGAAACGAGGAGGTGATGAGAGTCAGCGGTCTGCGGATAGCAAGTTGTACCGCTGTCCGAGTGAAGGAATGGAATCCAAGAGAAGGTATCCGGGGAGTCAGTGGTCTGCGTTAGCAAGTTGTACCACTGCTATGTGAGAGGATACTGGAACAGATGAAACTGTAAACAGGAGTCAGTGGTCTGCCACTAGCAAGTGGTACTACTGAATATATATGTGAGGAGGTGCACGGGGAGAGACTGCAACACAATATATACACGGGCACCTTGACTTTGCTCCACAGTAATATGCACAATATAAATGTATAAATGACTGAACAACACTGCCAATATAGAAAGTCTCTTGAAGTAATCCGGCATGAGATAACACAGTCAATGATGGCAATAGACTCAGCGGATAGTACACTCCAGAGGAGAACCAACACAGTCCAGCAAGGTATGCAATACACAGCACAGTCAATGGGAAGTATGCATACCGTGGTTCAGGAGAAGGCAGTCAGACAGGAGTGCAGAGATACCTGAAGGGCAGGAGGCCAGCAGGATACCAGTCCCTGGATGGGTGAAGCAGGGGTCTAGCAGGTGCAGCGCACAGGTAGGTAGACCAGCAGGGAACACAGGAAGGCGTGGAGAGCGGATCAGCAGTAGATGGATGAGTAGCGCTGAGAAGTAACAGCAGCGGGTCTCTGCGGGAACACGGAGGTAACCAATAGCAACCAGCAGGTGCAGTAACGATGGGACACCGGAGCAGAGTTGAACTGGAACAGATGATCACGGAGAGTAGCGGGTAGCAATAGTGGCAGCAGACTCAAGGAAACACGGGAGAGTAGACAAGAACTGAAGACTGAAGCGCACAGAGGCAGCGGATAGGAATCAGCCAAACAGTCACGATGAAACACAGACGGGTTGCAGGTTGAAGACTGTAGTGCACGGAGGCAGCGGATAGGAATCAGCTAACAGTCACGATGATGAAACACAGACGAGTTGCAGGTTGAAGACTGTAGTGCACAGAGGCAGCGGATAGGAATCAGCTAACAGTCACAATCATGAACAGGTGAGTGGATGTGGATGAAAGACTGTAGTGCACGGAGGCAGCGGATAGGCATCAGCTAACAGTCCCAATAATACATGGTAGAGTTGAAGTGGTTAGAAGACTGTAGTGCACGGAGGCAGCGGATAGGAATCAGCTCACAGTCACGATGATACAGTAGATGGTAGAAGTGGTATGGGAACCACAGTAGTAGAAGTGGTTTGGAAACCACAGAGGTAGAAGTGGTTTGGAAACCACAGGAATCAGCAGGGCTGAATAAACAAGGAAACACAGGAACACCTTCAGAGACTCATGGGGAATGAGACTCCAAGATCAGGCAATGTGGTGATGACCACAGGTGCTTAATATAGGGAGGTTGCCTGATCTGCCAATTAAGTTAAAGGAACATACACTGGAGGTATAGAAAGGGCTGCGCATGCGCAGTCCCTCAGGATGGAGGACGGCCACGGTTCCTAAATGTCCGGGAAGAAGCACTCACAGTCCGGTGAGTGACAGTACCCCCCCTTTTAAAGGTGGGCACAGAACGCCTGGAACCGGGCTTGTCCGGATTTTTGGAATAAAACTTCTTCAGAAGGGCAGGAGCATTAAGATCTTCAGCTTTGATCCATGAACGCTCCTCAGGACCAAAGCCCTTCCAATGAACGAGGAAACGGAGGACTCCTCGCGAAATTTTTGCATCCAATACCTCAGTAATCTCGAAATCCTCCTCCTGATGAACTTGAACTGGCTGCGGTGCTGAGGAAGGAGTCGAGAAACGGTTGATGATGAGAGGTTTGAGCAAGGACACATGGAAGGCATTGGAGATCCGAAGATTCTTAGGAAGAAGAAGTTTAACACATACTGGATTGATAACTTGAATGATCCTATATGGACCAATAAAACGAGGGGCGAATTTCATAGATGGAACCTTCAAACGAATATTTTTGGTAGATAACCAGACACGATCTCCAATTTTTAGTGGTGGAATAGCCCGCCTCTTCTTATCTGCGAAAGACTTATATTTGTTAGATGTCTTCTTTAAACAGGTTTTGACCTGAGACCAGATATTTTTGAAGGTCTGACAAGCAGTCTCCACAGCAGGAACTTGGGTGGGCGGGAGGGCAGGAAATTCCGGAAAAGACGGATGGTGACCGTAGACCACAAAGAATGGAGTTTTGGATGATGACTCATGGTACATGTTGTTATGGGCGAATTCAGCCCAAGGGAGCAATTCTACCCAGTTGTCTTGGTTGGCTGAAGAGAACATCCTAATAAAAGTCTCAAGATCTTGATTGACTCGTTCCGTTTGTCCGTTAGATTGCGGATGGTAAGACGATGAGAGTGCTAATCGTATGCCCAAGGTTTTACAAAGGGCCCGCCAGAATCTGGAAACGAATTGTACTCCTCTATCTGACACAATCTCAGACGGACATCCATGGATGCGGAAGATTTCTTTAATGAAATGTTCAGCCAGAGTAGACGAGGAAGGTAAACCGGACAGAGGGACGAAATGAGCCATCTTCGAAAATCTGTCTACCACTACCCAAATAGTATTGTGATTCTTACTTGGTGGCAAATCAGTAACGAAATCCATACTAATATGGGTCCAAGGCTTGGACGGAATGGGTAGTGGTCGCAGCAACCCTGCTGGAGTTCTGCGGGAGGATTTGAACTGAGAACATAAATCACAGGAAGCAATAAACTCTTTGACGTCTCTCCTCATTGAAGGCCACCAGTAACTACGAGAGAGAATCTCAAAGGTCTTATGTTCACCGGCGTGTCCAGAAAAACGAGAGGCATGGAACCACGAAAGGATTTTCCTCCTCAGAGTAGGAGGCACGAGGGTCTTCCCAAATGGTAGCATTTTGGTGGATGAAGCAGCCAGAGAAATACATTTGGGGTCTAGAATAGCATGGTTGGGAACCTCTTCTACATCAGAGGACGTCACAAAAGCTCGAGATAGAGCGTCAGCTTTCTTGTTCTTAGCAGCTGGTTTGAAGGTTATAATTAATTCAAAACGGGAAAAGAAAAGAGACCATCTTGCTTGACGAGGGTTCAAGCATTGAGCAGATTGCAAATATGACAAGTTCTTATGATCCGTGAAGATCGTCACCGGATGGCGAGCTCCTTCCAACAAGTATCTCCATTCCTCTAATGCAGCTTTGATGGCCAGCAACTCCTTGTCCCCGATAGTATAGTTTTTCTCTGCGGGCAGAAGACCCCGAGAGTAGAAGGCACAAGGATGTAATTTTTGTTGCTCCGAGCGTTGGGAGAGAATAGCTCCTAAGCCCACATTAGAGGCATCTACTTCTAGGAAGAAGGGGAGTGTCACATCAGGTTGTCGCAGAATGGGAGCAGACGAGAAGGACTCTTTGAGGATTTGAAAGGCTTGGAGAGCCTCAGATGACCATTGCTTAGTATTAGCCCCTTTCCGAGTTAAGGCCACAATGGGAGATGCAATGGATGAGAAGTCTTGAATGAAGCGTCTATAGTAATTGGCAAAACCTAAAAAACGCTGGATGGCACGAAGAGTAGTTGGCTGAGGCCAATGTAGTACAGCATTTACTTTGTCTGGATCCATCTTCAGGCCAACTCCGGAAACTATATACCCCAAGAATGGAATCTGGGGTAACTCGAATGAACATTTTTCCAATTTACAGAACAATGAGTTTTTCCGTAGTCTGGAGAGGACCTCTGCCACATGTTGGTGATGAGAAGGCAGGTCCTGTGAGAAGATCAATATGTCGTCCAGGTAGACAACGACACATACATATAATAAGTCCCGAAAGATCTCATTGATGAAACCCTGGAAAACCGCGGGGGCATTACACAGCCCGAAGGGCATTACTAAATATTCGTAATGCCCATCTCTGGTGTTAAACGCGGTCTTCCATTCGTCACCGGAACGGATTCTAATTAAATTGTAGGCACCACGAAGATCCAACTTAGTAAATATCCGAGCTCCCTTGATGCGATCAAATAGCTCAGTGATCAGCGGAATGGGATACCGATTCTTGATAGTAATGGCGTTGAGTCCACGAAAATCTATACAAGGGCGTAATGATCCATCCTTCTTTTTGACGAAGAAGAACCCAGCTCCAGCGGGAGAGGTGGAAGGTCGAATGAACCCACGCTGGAGATTCTCCTGTATGTACTCAGATGTGGCTTGAGTTTCAGGTAACGAGAGAGGATAGACCCGACCCCTGGGAGGAGTCTTGCCAGGTAGAAGGTCGATCGGACAATCCCAAGAACGATGAGGAGGAAGACGTTCAGACTGAGCTTTATCAAACACATCGGCAAATGAAGCATACTGAGGAGGGAGTCCCGGGGAGGAAGATGAGATGGAAGATTGCTGTACTTTAAGAGGAATAACTTGAGAGAGACAACGATGGTGACATTCAGGCCCCCAAGACGTAACTTGAGGGGTGCGCCAGTCAATCTGGGGAGAGTGACATTGAAGCCATGGAAGGCCTAAGACAATCGGACTTGTCGTAACAGGAAGAATTAAAAACGAAATTTCTTCATGGTGTAGTACACCAATCTGAAGGGTTACTGGAGACGTACTCTGGGTGATGAGACCATTGATGAGACGTGATCCATCTATAGCCGTCACAGTAATGGGTGTTTTTAAAGTGATCACTGGTAGGGACCATTGATTCACTAGTGATTTAGAAATGAAATTTCCTGCTGCTCCGGAATCAATCAATGCCTGTGACTCAAAGGATTTAGTAGCAAAGGAAATCGTAACATCGAAAGCGCAGACTTTAGATTTCATAGACAATGGAGAGGACTCCAGGGACCCTAACTTCACCTCTCCAGAACTAGTTAGGGCCTGGCATTTCCCGATTTCTTAGGGCAAGAACTGAGCATATGTGTGGAATCAGCACAATAGATACAGAGTCTATTCTTTACTCTTCGTTTCCTCTCTTCTAAAGATAATTTGGAACGTCCTATCTCCATGGGAATCACAGAAGGTGAAACTGGACGAAATTGAGGGTTTAAACGAAGAGGTGCTTTAGCAGAAGTTGTTTTCTCAGATTCTCTTTCACGAAATCTCATGTCTACACGATGGCAAAGAGAGATCAAATCTTCTAGTGACGAAGGAAGCTCTTGGGTAGTCAGTGCATCTTTAATTTTATCGGAGAGCCCCTGCCAGAAGGCGGCAACTAATGCTTCAGTGTTCCACTGAAGTTCAGAGGCTAAGATCCTAAATTGAATGACATACTGTCCTACTGTATGGGAGCCTTGTCGCAAACGAAGAATGCTGGAAGCAGCGGAGATCACACGACCTGGTTCATCGAACACACTTCGGAACGTGGAAATGAATTTGGCACTATCTTGTAGAATTGGATCGTTTCTTTCCCACAGAGGGGAGGCCCAAGCCAGGGCTTGTCCAGAAAACAATGAGATAAGATAGGCCACTCTGGAACGATGGGTAGAAAAATTTTGAGGTTGGAGTTCAAAATGGACTGAACATTGGTTAAGGAAACCTCTACAAGTTTTGGGGTCCCCGTCATATTTTGACGGAGTAGGCAGGTGAAGCGTAGGAGCTGTAGACACCTGGGATGGCACTGGGGAAACGGAGGAAAGCACAGGAGCTTCAATACTAGCTGTAACAGTCTGTCCAGATGTTCCTGTTGCTCCACACGACTGACCAGATGCTGCAGCATCTCTTTAGCAGTAGGTTCCGTATCTGGGTCTGTCATGGCCTGATCTTACTGTCACGGGCACTAGGAGTCTTTACCCAGGGATCACCAGGTGATAGGCTTACCAGAGCAGTATAGGTGGTAATATGGTACTCTGGTAGCAGGGTGATCACGGAACAGGAAATAGCAGATGAAGGGATGCTCAGGAAAGTCTATGACTAGCAGCACTGGCAATATGGAGGTAGTAATACACGAGGAACTGTATGGACAAAGGACACGTGAAGGTAGTCAGTGGTCTGCGGTAGCAAGTTGTACCACTGCTATAGTGAGGAGGAATGTCCAACAGAAACGAGGAGGTGATGAGAGTCAGCGGTCTGCGGATAGCAAGTTGTACCGCTGTCCGAGTGAAGGAATGGAATCCAAGAGAAGGTATCCGGGGAGTCAGTGGTCTGCGTTAGCAAGTTGTACCACTGCTATGTGAGAGGATACTGGAACAGATGAAACTGTAAACAGGAGTCAGTGGTCTGCCACTAGCAAGTGGTACTACTGAATATATATGTGAGGAGGTGCACGGGGAGAGACTGCAACACAATATATACACGGGCACCTTGACTTTGCTCCACAGTAATATGCACAATATAAATGTATAAATGACTGAACAACACTGCCAATATAGAAAGTCTCTTGAAGTAATCCGGCATGAGATAACACAGTCAATGATGGCAATAGACTCAGCGGATAGTACACTCCAGAGGAGAACCAACACAGTCCAGCAAGGTATGCAATACACAGCACAGTCAATGGGAAGTATGCATACCGTGGTTCAGGAGAAGGCAGTCAGACAGGAGTGCAGAGATACCTGAAGGGCAGGAGGCCAACAGGATACCAGTCCCTGGATGGGTGAAGCAGGGGTCTAGCAGGTGCAGCGCACAGGTAGGTAGACCAGCAGGGAACACAGGAAGGCGTGGAGAGCGGATCAGCAGTAGATGGATGAGTAGCGCTGAGAAGTAACAGCAGCGGGTCTCTGCGGGAACACGGAGGTAACCAATAGCAACCAGCAGGTGCAGTAACGATGGGACACCGGAGCAGAGTTGAACTGGAACAGATGATCACGGAGAGTAGCGGGTAGCAATAGTGGCAGCAGACTCAAGGAAACACGGGAGAGTAGACAAGAACTGAAGACTGAAGCGCACAGAGGCAGCGGATAGGAATCAGCCAAACAGTCACGATGAAACACAGACGGGTTGCAGGTTGAAGACTGTAGTGCACGGAGGCAGCGGATAGGAATCAGCTAACAGTCACGATGATGAAACACAGACGAGTTGCAGGTTGAAGACTGTAGTGCACAGAGGCAGCGGATAGGAATCAGCTAACAGTCACAATCATGAACAGGTGAGTGGATGTGGATGAAAGACTGTAGTGCACGGAGGCAGCGGATAGGCATCAGCTAACAGTCCCAATAATACATGGTAGAGTTGAAGTGGTTAGAAGACTGTAGTGCACGGAGGCAGCGGATAGGAATCAGCTCACAGTCACGATGATACAGTAGATGGTAGAAGTGGTATGGGAACCACAGTAGTAGAAGTGGTTTGGAAACCACAGAGGTAGAAGTGGTTTGGAAACCACAGGAATCAGCAGGGCTGAATAAACAAGGAAACACAGGAACACCTTCAGAGACTCATGGGGAATGAGACTCCAAGATCAGGCAATGTGGTGATGACCACAGGTGCTTAATATAGGGAGGTTGCCTGATCTGCCAATTAAGTTAAAGGAACATACACTGGAGGTATAGAAAGGGCTGCGCATGCGCAGTCCCTCAGGATGGAGGACGGCCACGGTTCCTAAATGTCCGGGAAGAAGCACTCACAGTCCGGTGAGTGACAATACCAAATAAATGGTGTAATGACCTACAGAAATTGCTGAGAGACTTTGTTTGGAGGGGAAAGAGGCCCCGTTTCAAACATGACATTTTATATCGACGTAAACACATAGGGGGACTCCAACTTCCACACTTCCCCTCATACCATAATGCGGTGATGCTGGGAAGGATCCTGGAGTGGTCAAATGCTAATAGTAAGAAGCAGTGGATCGTTATTGAAGGATCATACCTTCCTTCCTCACCTCTATTTACTCCATGGTTAAGCAAACTACCTATCATCAGACACCCCATAATTGGTCCTACCATTTTAGTATGGTCCAGACTTCGGATCCTTCCACACCTCTCCTCTATTATTTCACCACTGACCCCCTTATTTGATAATCCTCTTTTCCCCCCAGGCGTACAAACTGTCCCCTTTAAGACATGGGTGCGTGCTGGGATTACACGTGTCGGCCAGCTGATAAATTCCACCGGTGTGTCCTCCTTTCTTGAGATCCAGTCCAAGTGGGAGCTTCCGGGATTGGAGATTTGGAGATACCTCCAGATCAAGCACTTCCTGACCTCGGGATTACCTCGTAATGATATAACTAGAGCCCTCACAGCGTTTGAAACATGGTGTCTAGCAGATGGCTGTCTTACCCACCTGCTCTCCAAAATCTACAAACTACTTATAGAAAACCTTTTTAACTCCTTACCCAAATTCCCCACTGCTTGGCAGCAAGATCTGGGAGAGCAGGTCCGTGAAGCAGACTGGTTAGCCATTTTTGAGACCACACATGCTTGTTCTGCTAGTGTCTCTATAATAGAAACTAATTACAAGGTTCTAACAAGATGGTATAGGTGCCCAGCCCAACTAGCAAACTTTTGCCAGGGTGTTTCTGACTCCTGTTGGAGATGCCAGAATGCCCGGGGCACTACTATGCATATCTGGTGGGATTGTGAGATACTCAGACCTTTCTGGTCCAAGGTCATGGAGGTCTCTGCTGTAATATTAGGAGATGATGTTCCTGATAGTCCCGCCTTCTGGCTTCTCAACAAGATCGACGTTCCAATTTCCAGGTTTAAAAAAAACATTTTACGTTATCTGATTTCGGCTGCGAAAGCAGTGATTCCAACCCATTGGAGATCTCCTAACCCCCCAACCATCCGGGAGTGGTTCCAGAGATTAGAGTTTTATAGAGTTATGGATGAGCTTTTACTTTCATCTGCTGATAAAGTTACTGAATATTACTCCATTTGGAGCCCATGGCTCGAATTCCAGGACTCCGATAAATTTAATCATTTAAACAAACCAGTTCTCTCACCTACTCTCCCTGCTAGGACTTGAATTGTTTATTTACATAATCTGTACTAGGAAACATTGCCCCCTCCCCCCTTACCTATCCCCGTCTCTGTCTTTTCCTTTTTCTCTCTTTCTTCTTCTTCTATTAAAACATTTATTTGAATGTGTTATTATGACATTTTGTATTAATGAGGTGGTTTTGTTACCCACTTATCTGTTCTTGTGAATCTCTGTTGAAACTGCCTTAAAAACTTCAATAAAGATAAATATTATAAAAAAAAATGTACCCTCTCCAGCACACTTCCCCCCCTTGCATCTCAATGCCCACCCCCACATCTCAATGTCCCCCCATGTATCTCAATGTTCTCTCTGCCAGGCTCCTCACTGACACTGTCGGGACGACATGATGACGCCATGCCCGACAGTCAGTGAGTGGAGTGAAGAGGAAGGAAGGGAAGAGGAGTGAGGGGAGGGGAAGGAGGTGGGGATAGTGCACCCTATCGGCAATGCGGGGGGGGCAGTGGCAATGGCGATCAATAGCCCAACCCTCCTCCCCGTGGACCTGAAACTGTGCGGCGGCCATGTAAGGTAAGCTCGGCGGTCGCTGCACAGTATTACACAATGTATTTGACCTCAGTGACGCCCACCAGAGCCTGACACCCTAGGCAGCTGCCTAACACTGCCTAATAGTAGCACCTTGCCTGCATATGGGCATCGCAGAGTGATTTTCCGTAAGATACACACAAAAGCGGCAGATATGTGCCTTGATGAATCAGGCCCTACAAATGTAAAATGGGGGAATTTTCTGCCACGTCAGAAAGGTAGTCTGTGCTTTTGCATTGCCAAGAAACTCTTAGGGCTAGATTTACTAAGCTGCGGGTTTGAAAAAGTGGGGATGTTGCCTATAGCAACCAATCAGATTTCCGCTTTCATTTATTTAGTACCTTCGACAAAATGACAGCTAGAACCTGATTGGTTGCTATAGGCAACATCCCCACTTTTTCAAACCCGCAGCTTAGTAAATCTAGCCCTTAAACTAAGTCTTCAGTCATTCATACAGCCAGAAATGGAAATGTGTCAAAGAGAAAAAATGGGTCAGTCAAAAACCTTATGGTAATTAACAAATGAATGAAAGCCAGTTATGTAAGAAAGTCCTTTAAAGTGTTCTCACCTCCCTCCCAAACAATTAAACAAATTGAACATAATATATAATGGGACCAAGTTAAATTTTAATTTTATATATATTCCATGAATAAGACAAATTTATCGTCACAGGCTACAAAACATGCTTATGCAGCGGCAAATTGCAGTTGTTTTTTAGTTTAATTCTCACATTAATTCATAGTAACAAACAATTCATTGTTTCCCTTATCCACAGGTTATATTATCCCTAGTTGAATTGAGCCAATTCAAATAGAGATGGAACTATGAAACATTTTTCACATTTATTTGGATATATATATAAAACATTAAACATTACTACATTTGTGTAAAATAAGCCTCTTTTTCTTACAGACACCTTTGTACTAAAAGCCACTGTAAAGTACTTGATGTGTACTCATATTTTGGGTCTTTGGGTTAAATCCGGAACTGCCGGAATGCCGGAATTAGTCAGCTTAATATAACGCCCTCTGCTGCTTGGTGATTCTGGAGTAAAGATGGCTGTCTCTTCTAGGCCTGTATACTGCATTTTGGTATGCTACACAGATATCTTCTCTGGAATATGTGGGACAACTTTGGCACATAGTGAAATATTGCATGCATATATATATATATATATATATATATATATATATATATATATATATATGAGAAGCCACCTATAGATTCCAGTTATGTGTGCCGGAATGGCTTTCTTAGTGCATTCACCATCCATGGGTAATGCACTCAGCACTGCATTCCGGGTGAGGAATGCACTCAGCCATCCATTCCGGCGGAATGGATGTTTAGGGTATTGTAAACTTCATTCCGGCTGCCAGAATGGATGTTTAGGGTGTTGTAAACGACATTCCGGCAGCCAGAATGGATGGCTAAGGTACTTGCCGAAACATTCCAGTATCCTTAATAAGCCCCTCCAAAATCATGACTGGTGGACTCGAACTTATGACCTTAGCATTGACAGATAGAGTACCTAACCACCACACTATCGTCTACACCAAATGGTACATATGTTCTCTTGCATACATTTAAAATTGACAGTCATGAAACCATGATCTTTTCACACCACTAACATCTAAGTCCATTTTATAAATATGTGAATTACCGTAAAAAAATGCACTTACCCTAGTTTGATTACACTTTGAAAATATGCCAGATATATTTTCAAACCAAACACACTCGTCCTCTCTCAATGCACCTGTGTGCTCGTAATGCACCGGCGTACTCACCGGTGGATAATTCTGCAATCATAGTGGTGTTTAAAAACGCCTTGGTGGAACTTCAGTGCTGTTGGAAGTTTCAGTGGTCTGGGTAAGTATAATGCAGATGGACAAATGCTGGTTCAAGGTGTTTACAGCAGTACCTTTTTCAACCTTCATTATGTTTAATTAGCTACCAAAGCATTGCTATGTGTTTGATAGCTTGATAGCCCATTCATACTATATGTGTCACGATCGTCTGAATTTCTTGATCCGATTCGGGACCCTTGGGACTAGCTGGAGCAGGAGTGAAACAGAACTTAGCAGCCTGGATGAACTTCTTGCTCATGTTCTTGCTGATTGTAGAATATAGCAGGGAAATTAGCAGTCTGGAAATGTAGACAGGAACACTGCACTTGTAATGCAGTCGGGAACACTGCACCTGTAATGCAGTCAGGAACACTGCACTTGTAATGCAGTCAGGAACACTGCACTTGTAATGCAGTCAGGAACACTGCACTTGTAATGCAGTCAGGAACACTGCACTTAGGAGTGCAGACAGGGTTACTGCACTTGTAATGCAGTCAGGAACACTGCACTTAGGAATGCAGACAGGAACACTGGAGCCAAGAACTATCCTCTAGAGAGAAGTGTGTTGTTCTGGCAATGAACAGATCACAGCAGCAGGTTTAAATAGGGTGACCCAAACAACTATTGGCTGATCAGTTCATGTGATCACAGCTGCAGAATTTGGTTGGTCTGGAATGATCACCTGACTGCATCCAAGATGGCCGCGCCCATGCAGCAGAACAAACAGTATGTGTTTGTTTACAAACGGAGGTGTGGAGGATGGGAATGCTGCAGACGGCCAGAAGGGACCCAGGTAGCCGTGATATGACAGCGGCGGATGAGGTAAGTGCGGCTAAGATCCCGATTTGTGACAGTACCCCCTCCCTTACGAGTGGCCACTGGACACTTAGATTGGGGTTTAGTTGGAAACTTGCGGTGAAATTTTCTGATGAGAGATGGAGCATGGACATCAGAAGCTTTGATCCAGGCTCTCTCTTCTGGACCATAGCCCTTCCAGTCGACTAGATATTGTAAGGTCTTATGTCGAAACCGAGAGTCCAAGATCTCTTTAATTTCATATTCATCACCATGTTCAGTCTGCACTTCAGGAGAAACCAGTTTGGGTGTATAAAACCGATTTAGCACCAGTGGTTTTAAGAGAGAAATATGGAAGGAGTTGGGTACCTTGAGGTAAGATGGTAAATGTAATTTGTAGGACACTGGATTGATGACCCGGGAGATGTTAAACGGTCCAATAAAGCGGGGAGCGAATTTCATAGATGGAACTCTGAGGCGTAGATTGCGAGTAGACAGCCATACTCTGTCTCCCGGTTTCAAGCTTGGAATGGCTCGTCGCTTTTTGTCGGCCTGAATTTTGTAGCGTTGGGACGCTTTAAGTAGAGATTCCCGTACTTGGCGCCAGTGGCCTGCAAAATTCTTTAGGAAAACTTCAGAGGCAGGTACTGAGGCTGTAGGAAGTGGAGTAAACAAGGGTACCCTGGGGTGTAGGCCATAGACCGTATGAAATGGAGTGGAAGCAGAAGATTCGTGATAATGATTACTATGAGCAAATTCTGCCCAAGGAAGCAGATCTACCCAGTCGTCTTGAGAAGAAGATATGTACAAACGGAGAAATGTTTCTAGGTCCTGATTGACTCTTTCCGTTTGCCCGTTGGACTGTGGATGATAGGCCGAAGAGAAGTTTAGTTTGATCTGTAGTGCTTGGCATAAGGATCTCCAGAATTTCGCCACAAACTGAACTCCTCTATCTGAGACGATTTCTTCAGGACACCCATGCAAACGGAAGATCTCCTTTATAAATTGCTGAGCCAGTATAGGTGCTGATGGGAGGCCACGGAGAGGAACAAAATGCGCCATTTTAGAGAACCGGTCAACGATGACCCAGATGGTATTGAAATTATTAGAATTTGGCAAATCAGAAACAAAGTCCATAGAAATATGGGTCCAGGGTTTGGTGGGAATAGGCAGAGGCAAAAGTTGACCAGCTGAAGATTGTCTTGAACTTTTATGTTGGTGTCACTCACCGGACTGTGAGTACTTCTTCCCGGACATTTAGAAACCGTGGTCGTCCTCCATCCTGAGGGACTGCGCATGCGCAGCCCTTTCTAAACCTTCAGTGTATGTTCCTTTAACTTAATTGGCAGATCAGGCAACCTCCCTATATTAAGCACCTGTGGTCAACACCACGTTGCCTGATCTTGGAGTCTCATTCCCCATGAGTCTCTGAAGGTGTTCCTGTGTTTCCTCGTTTATTGAGCCCAGCTGATTCCTGTGGTTTCCAAACCACTTCTACCTCTGTGGTTTCCAAACCACTTCTACTACTGTGGTTCCCATACCACTTCTACCATCTACTGTATCATCGTGACTGTGAGCTGATTCCTATCCGCTGCCTCCGTGCACTACAGTCTTCTAACCACTTCAACTCTACCATGTATTATTGGGACTGTTAGCTGAGGCCTATCCGCTGCCTCCGTGCACTACAGTCTTTCATTCACATCCACTCACCTGTTCATGATCGTGACTGCTAGCTGATTCCTATCCGCTGCCTCCGTGCACTACAGTCTTCAACCTGCAACTCGTCTGTGTTTAATCATCGTGACTGTTAGCTGATTCCTATCCGCTGCCTCCGTGCACTACAGTCTTCAACCTGCAACCCGTCTGTGGTTCATCGTGACTGTTTGGCTGATTCCTATCCGCTGCCTCTGTGCGCTTCAGTCTTCAGTCCTTGTCAACTCTCCCGTGTTTCCTTGAGTCTGCTGCCACTATTGCTACCCGCTACTCTCCGTGATCAACAGTTCCAGTTCAACTCTGCTCTCCCGTGTCCCATCGTTACTGCACCTGCTGGTTGCTATTGGCTACCTCCGTGTTCCCGCAGAGACCCGCTGCTGCTACTCCTCAGCGCTACTCATCCATCTACTGCTGATCCGCTCTCCACGCTTTTCTGTGTTCCCTGCTGGTCTACCTACCTGTGCGCTGCACCTACTAGACCACCGCTTCACCCATCCAGGGACTTTGCATCCTGCCGGCCTCCTGCCGTTCAGGTATCTCTGCACTCCTGTCTGACTGCCTTCTCCTGAACCACGGTATGCATACTTCTCATTGACTGTGCTGTGTATTGCATACCTTGCTGGACTGTGTTGGTTCTCCTCTGGAGTTTGCTATCCGCTGAGTCTATTGCCATCATTGACTGTGTTATCTCGTGCTGGATTACTTCAAGAGACTTTCTATATTGGCAATGTTGTTCAGTCATATATACATTTATATTGTGCATATTACTGTGGATCAAAGTCAAGGTGCCCGTGTATATCTTGTGTTGCAGTCTCTCCCCGTGCTCCTCCTCACATATATATTCAGTGATACAACTTGCTAGTGGCAGACCACTGACCCCTGTTTCCAGTTTCACCTGTTCCAGTATCCTCTCACATAGCAGTGGTATAACTTGCTACGCAGACCACTGACTCCCCGGATACCTCCACTTGGATTCCATTCCTTCACTCAGACAGCGGTACAACTTGCTATCCGCAGACCTCTGACTCTCATCACCTCCTCGTTTCTGTTGGACATTCCTCCTCACTATAGCAGTGGTACAACTTGCTACCGCAGACCACTGACTACCTTCACGTGTCCTTTGTCCATACAGTTCCTCGTGTATTATTACCTCCATATTGCCAGTGCTGCTAGTCATAGACTTTCCTGAGCATCTCATCATCTGCCATTTCCTGTTCCGTGATCACCCTGCTACCAGAGTACCATATTACCACCTATACTGCTCTGGTAAGCCTATCACCTGGTGATCCCTGGGTAAAGACTCCTAGTGCCCGTGACAGTTGGGCACAGCTGCCACATGCGGAAACAAATTGCTGAACATCCTGATGAAGAGTAGGCCACCAGTAGCTTCTCGATATGAAAGATTGAGTTTTGCGGATGCCCGCATGACCGGCAAATCTAGAACAATGTGCCCATTGGAGCAATTTTTTACGCAGATTCTCAGAAACAAAAGTTTTTCCCTGGGGAGGTGTATTGTCGGGTCTACTGACTGCGATGCTGAGTGGGCTGATAATAGGCCGTGGATCCACAGTGATGGAATCTTCCTCTTTCACCATAGAACGTGACAGAGCATCGGCCTTGCGATTTTTGGAACCGGGACAAAAGGTGACATGGATATCAAATCGAGAAAAGAATAGTGCCCATCGGGGCTGTCGTGGATTCATGCACTGTGCAGTTTTAAGGTAGAGCAGATTTGTCACGGGCACTAGGAGTCTTTACCCAGGGATCACCAGGTGATAAGCTTACCAGAGCAGTATAGGTGGTAATATGGTACTCTGGTAGCGGGGTGATCACGGAACAGGAGACAGCAACTGATAGAGATGCTCGGGAAAGTCTATGACTAGCAGCACTGGTAATATATATGTAGTAATACACGAGGAACTGAATGGACAAAGGACACGTGAGGGTAGTCAGTGGTCTGCGGTAGCAAGTTGTACCACTGCTATAGTGAGGAGGAATGTCCAACAGAAATGAGGAGGTGATGAGAGTCAGCGGTCTGCGTTTAGCAAGTTGTACCGCTGTCTGGGTGAAGGAATGGGATCCAGGTGAAGGTATCCGGGAAGTCAGTGGTCTGCGTTAGCAAGTTGTACCACTGCTATGTGAGAGGACACTGGAACAGGTGACACTGGAAACAGGAATCAGTGGTCTGCCTCTAGCAAGTTGTACCACTGAATATATATGTGAGGAGGAGCACGGGGAGAGACTGCAATACAGAGGATACACGGGCACCTTGAACTTGATCCACAATGACATGCACAATATCGTAATGACTGAACAGCACTGTAATAATACAAAGTCATAGAAACTATCCGGGCAAAAGATAACACAGTCAATGATGGCAAAAGTCTCAGCGGATAGTGAGCTCCAGAGGAGAACAACTCAGTCCAGCAAGATATGCAATACACCAGCACAGTCAATGAGAAGTATGCATACCGTGGTTCAGGAGCAGGCTGTCAGACAGGAGTGCAGAGATACCTGAAGGGCTGGAGGCCGGCAGGATGCGAAGTCCCTGGAGGGTGAAGCGGTAATCAAGTAGGTGCAGCGCACAGGTAGGTAGACCAGCAGGGGAACAAATACTCAGGAAGCAGTAGTATGTAGAACTGGACTCCTGGAGGACCCTGAAGAGTAGCGATGGTCTAGACGAGATGAAAGCAGTGAGGCGCAGATCCAATGCAGACTGGCGAGTAGAGACCAGCAGGAACACTGAGAAGCACGGAGAGCGGATCAGCTGCTGCAGACACGAGTAGAACTGAGGAGTAGCAGCCAGCAGGACTCTGCAGGTACACGGAGCTAGCGGATAGCAACCCGCAGGTGCAGCCACGATGAAACACGGGAGAGTAGAGCTGAGCTGGAACTGTTAAGCACGGAGAGCAGCGGATAGGAATCAGTTGTAGCAGTCTCGAGGAAACACGGGAGAGTTGAGATGAGCTGAAGACTGTAGTGCACGGAGGCAGCGGATAGGAATCAGCTAACAGTCACAATGAAACACAGGAGAGTTGAAAAAGTCTGAGGACTGTAGTGCACGGAGGCAGCGGATAGGAATCAGCTAACAGTCACGATGAAACACAGCAGAGTTGAAGTGGTCTGAAGACTGTAGTGCACGGAGGCAGCGGATAGGAATCAGCTAACAGTCACGATAAACACAGGAGAGTTGAAGTAGTCTGAGGACTGTAGTGCACGGAGGCAGCGGATAGGAATCAGCTAACAGTCACGATGAAACACAGGTGAGTTGAAGTGGTCTGAAGACTGTAGTGCACGGAGGCAGCGGATAGGAATCAGCTAACAGTCACGATGAAACATAGGAGAGTTGAAGTGGTCTGAAGACTGTAGTGCACGGAGGCAGCGGATAGGAACCAGCCAACAGCCACGACGAAACACAGGAGAGCCGAAGTAGTCTGAGGACTGCAGTGCACGGAGGCAGCGGACAGGAACCAGCCAACAGCCACGATGAAACACAGCAGAGCCGAAGTGGTCCGAAGACTGCAGTGCATGGAGGCAGCGGACAGGAATCAGCCAACAGTCACGATGAAACACAGGAGAGTTGAAGTGGTCTGGAAACCACAGGAGTAGAAGTGGTCTGGAAACCACAGGAATCAGCAGCGCTGAATACACGAGGAAACACAGGAACACCTTCAGAGGCTCATGGGGAATGAGACTCCAAGATCAGGCAACGAGGTATGGACAGCAGGTGCTTTAAATAGGGAGTGTTGCCTGATCAGCCAATTAAGTTAAAGGAACAGGTACTGAAGGTTTTGAAAGGGCTGCGCATGCGCAGACCCTCAGGATGGTGGACGGCCACGGTTCCTAAACACACGGGAAGAAGCACTCAGAGTCTGGTGAGTGACAAGATTTTTGTGATCCGTGTATATTGTGACAGGATAACGAGCTCCCTCAAGTAAATGCCTCCACTCTTCAAGCGCCAATTTGATGGCAAGCAGTTCTTTGTCCCCTATGGCATAATTTCGTTCAGCTGGTAAAAATTTCCTGGAGAAGAACCCGCAGGGATGCCATTGCTCATCAGCTGGTTTTTGGGAAAGAACTGCCCCTACTCCGACAGATGAGGCATCAACTTCCAAGTAGAATGGACAGGTTAAATCTGGTTGCCTGAGTATGGGAGCAGAAATAAATGCTTGTTTCAGAAGTTGAAAAGCTGTTTGGGCATCTTCAGACCACTTGGCAGGATTAGCTCCTTTTCTGGTGAGGGCGGTGAGTGGTGCTACTACAGTAGAGTAGCCACGAATAAATTTTCGATAATAGTTCGCGAATCCCAGAAATCGCTGTACTGCCTTTAGTGTAGATTGTTGAGGTCAGTTAAGAATAGCTTGCACCTTCTCTGGGTCCATACGGAGACCAGTACCTGAGATGATATACCCCAAGAATGGGATGGATTCAACTTCGAAGGTGCATTTTTCAAGCTTGCAATACAGTTTATTCCTTCTGAGACGGCTGAGGACCTCTTTAACATGTCTGCGATGGGACTGGATATCAGAGGAGAAAACGAGGATATCGTCCAAATATACCACAATAGTATGGTACAGTAAGTCCCGAAAGATTTCATTTATGAAATTCTGAAAAACTGCTGGGGCATTGCTCAGACCGAATGGCATGACTAGATATTCGTAGTGCCCATCCCTGGTGTTAAAGGCGGTTTTCCATTCGTCGCCACGCCTAATGCAAATCAAATTGTAGGCCCCGCGGAGATCCAACTTTGTGAATATTTGGGCACCTTTGACTCTGTCAAATAACTCTGTGATTAGGGGCAGAGGATACCGGTTCTTGATGGTAATGTCATTGAGACCTCTGTAATCGATGCAGGGACGTAATCCACCATCCTTTTTCTTTACAAAAAAGAACCCGGCTCCTGCTGGTGAAGAGGATGGACGAATAAAGCCCCTTTTCAAGTTCTCTTTTATATATTCAGACATAGAGTTTGTCTCAGGGATAGAAAGAGGGTAGACTCTGCCACGTGGTGCGGTTTTACCTGGAACTAGATCAATGGGACAGTCCCAATCCCGATGAGGTGGTAGAGTTTCAGCAGCCTGCTTACTGAAAACGTCTGTGAACTCTTGGTAGGCAGAAGGAACTGTCAAAACTTCTTTATCAGAGGTGGAGCAATGTGGAAGAACACGTCGTAAACAGGACTCGAAACAAGTTGGAGCCCACGCCAAGATTTGTGGAGTCGACCAGTCGATATGGGGGTTATGCAATTGAAGCCATGGAAACCCGAGAACCACAGGACTAGTGGCTTCTGGGATGACCAAAAAGGTAAGGGATTCAGAATGCAGAACTCCTATTTGGAGCGTCACTGGAGAAGTCTGATGCGTAATGGTACCCCCTGGAATACGGCTACCATCAACCGCAGAGAGAAAGATGGTCACTGGAATTTTCACTAGTGGAATGGCTAGTTTAGCAGCTAATTTGGCAGACATGAAATTCCCAGCTGCTCCTGAATCCAGCAGGGCTGAAATGTATTGGGAGTCTTGAGCGTGTTTCAGGGTGACTGGGATAATACAGTCCTTGGCTTGTGGGGAGCGAAGGGCCACTCCTAGGCTCACCTCCTCATAGTTAGCTAGGAGGGTATGTTTACCCGGTTTGCGAGGACAATAATGAAGCAGATGTCCGGAACTGGCACAGTATAAGCAAATTTTCTCTCTAACTCGCCGTTGTCGCTCGGTGGGTGAAAGACGTGCTTTGCCTAGTTGCATGGGTCCTTCAGGGAAAGGAGACAATGCGCAGACCCGTTGAATAGGGAGGAACTTGGGGTGTTTCAGCCTCCTCTTTTCTAGAGCTCTCTCTCTGAACCGAATATCAACCCGATTACAGATGGTAATCAATTGGTCTAGCATTGTAGGTAAATCCCGAGATGCTAATACATCTTTAATGTGGTCAGACAGGCCCTGCCAGAAGACCGCAACAAGAGCATCATTATTCCAAGACAGCTCAGAGGAAAGTGTTTGAAATTGAACGGCATACTGGCCCACGGTCTGCTGCCCTTGCCGAAGCCGCAGAATATCTAAAGCGGCTGACGCTGTTCTTCCAGGCTCGTCGAATATTCTGCGGAAGGTAGACAGGACGCTATCAATATCAGAAAAAATTGGGTCAGATTTTTCCCAGAGCGGTGATGCCCATGCCAGAGCTTGCCCTGACAGTAGCGAAACAATATAAGCAGTTTTGGTACGTGCAGTAGGGAAATTCCCGGGTTGTAATTTAAAGTGTATACTACACTGGTTGAGAAACCCGCGGCAATTCTTCGGATCGCCATTGTATTTAGCTGGCGTGGGAAGATGGAGTCCGGATGAAGTGGGTAGTGAAGCAGGTATTACTGGCTCAGGCGGAGCATGGGATGGTTGACTGCGGAATAACTGCAAGGTATCCATACGTGTAGAAACATCCTGCAGCAATCTCAAAATTTGCCCCTGGTTAGTTTCTTGTCTCTCAATGCGTCCAGCTAATATTTGGACAGAGTCCTCCCTCGGGGTATGTTCCCCTAGCGGATCCATTGGGCCAGAACAAACTGTCACGATCGTCTGAATTTCTTGATCCGATTCGGGACCCTTGGGACTAGCTGGAGCAGGAGTGAAACAGAACTTAGCAGCCTGGATGAACTTCTTGCTCATGTTCTTGCTGATTGTAGAATATAGCAGGGAAATTAGCAGTCTGGAAATGTAGACAGGAACACTGCACTTGTAATGCAGTCAGGAACACTGCACTTGTAATGCAGTCAGGAACACTGCACTTGTAATGCAGTCAGGAACACTGCACTTAGGAGTGCAGACAGGGTTGCTGCACTTGTAATGCAGTCAGGAACACTGCACTTAGGAATGCAGACAGGAACACTGGAGCCAAGAACTATCCTCTAGAGAGAAGTGTGTTGTTCTGGCAATGAACAGATCACAGCAGCAGGTTTAAATAGGGTGTCCCAAACAACTATTGGCTGATCAGTTCATGTGATCACAGCTGCAGAATTTGGTTGGTCTGGAATGATCACCTGACTGCATCCAAGATGGCCGCGCCCATGCAGCAGAACAAACAGTATGTGTTTGTTTACAAACGGAGGTGTGGAGGATGGGAATGCTGCAGACGGCCAGAAGGGACCCAGGTAGCCGTGATATGACAGCGGCGGATGAGGTAAGTGCGGCTAAGATCCCGATTTGTGACAATATGTTTTAAGCTACTTAACTTGGTGCTGAAAGGGGTTTACAAACTTTGTTAGAGAGTGGGTTTTGGATGTTAGAAGCAAAGTGTTTGTTTACATTTGGAGTTAGATACATTCGTGCACTGTGTATACTATGATGAGGGACTGCATCCAGACTTCAATAATGTTGATATTTGACTAATTTTCCCCCCTTTTCGTGCCTTTATTTGTTACCTGCTCCCCCTCCCCAACAGATTTTAGTTGTCAGAGCTCTGCTTGCAACAGTTATATTAAGAAGCTGCTTTGCGTCTGTTTGTGTGGTAAGTGTTGAGTGGCACCCACTGTTTTGTTTGTTTTGTTTTGCACTTCTTAGGGCCAGGTGGTATTTTATGTGGTGTGTTAGGGATTTAACTATGGTTTATTTGGATTTTGGTTGCCAAACCAAAAATTACATCACTATTTTCTTAACTCTCTTTATTCTGTGTTCCACAGTCCATAACTGTTTACACCTTACAAATTTTAATGTAACAAATGTGATTTGCACAAAGTGACTTTGGTGTTTGGCTCTGGTAAGTGTCCCTTTTGCACGCACTTCTGTCGGGTTTCTATATGGTGAGGTGGTGTCTGCTCATTCAATAGCGCAGGAGTACTAAAATAATTTTTCTTTCTTTTTTTCTCTAATTTGTATGTAAATTTATCTAAATCTGGACTGTACTTTGCCACAACAAGCTAGAAGATGAATCTTCACTTTATTGTAATTATTGGTTTCATATTTGGAAGCTACGGTGAAAAAGGAAAGGTGGAAATGTTTCACCTATTGTTTTGTTTGTTAACTTAGGCTTTTGTCGCACATACAGGGGATCCTGGAGTTGGACTGCAATCTGTTTCATGGGGTGCCTGCTCCTCCACCACGTCCAAACCAGCAACTAATACAACATTGCCGTCCGAGGGAGCGCTTCTTCAGGCCCGGTGTCAGCCTCTTTGGAATGTCGGATGCGGAGGTTGTCCGCCACTATCGGCACCCTGCGCATTGTGCATGTGACCTTGAGCCAATGCGCAACATCCCGACAGCAGTATCGCCTTTGACCAAACTTTTGGCGGTACTGCACTTCTGTGCGTCTGGTTCATTCCAGACCACAGTGGAGGTCGCGGCAGGTATGTCCCAGGCCACCTTCAGCCACGTGCTGAAGGTTGTGCTAAGGGCATTCCTGTCGTGGCTCTCTGAGTTTATCCATCTGCCACTTGATGAGGAGCCATTTGGGCGGATTAAGCAGCAGTTTGCCACCATAGCTGGCTTTCCGCACATCATAGGGGCAGTAGATGGGACACATGTGGCCTTGGTGCCATTGAGTGGGAATGTTTCGGTTTTGATGAACCGCAAGTATTTTCACTAAATAAACATACAGGCAAATTGTGACCTGTCTCTGCAGATTCAGAATCTGGTTGCAAAATGGGGGGGGAGTACCCATGACTCCTTTGCCTTTCACAATTCAGAGTTGTGGCCTAGATTGCAACAGAGGCAAGGGGGTGTCAGGGCACATGGGGATGCATGGCTTCTTGGTAATTACTCTAATGTATTGACTGAGTTTAGTGGTTTTTGTTCTTAATAATGTATTTTAAAGTTATTTCCCGTAAATGCTATCTTTTACATGAGATGTTAGCTTTACACAATGTGTCATACAGTGCATGTGCCTTTTATTTATAGTTGGTCCAACTATACAGTTGTAAAATCAAATTGGACACATTTGTTAACGTTCATGGTAATGTAGGCCGATTACAGTAACAGACCTAACAGTTAAGGTTAGCTGAAATGCTAAAACTAAATGAAAATGTTACATGATATTTATTTGTAGGGATTTCTTAGACTTACTTATTTTACAATGGATGGTAATTATACAGTAATATTACTCATTTAGCAAACTATTTACCATTGAGTTAATGTATGAGCCATATTTGAGTATGGTTGCCTATTGACGCTGGTCAGTTGTTACTGTTAAAGTGTATTAATGTTTGTTTATTATGTGTTTAATCTCATCCTACATAGGAGACAATGCGTATCCCTCCTGCCCTTGGCTCCTCACTCCAATCTTGAACCCATGCACAGAGCGGGAAGAAGCATATAGCTCGGTTCATGTGGCCACCAGATCGGTCATTGAAAGGGCTTTTGGTGTGTTAAAGGTGCGATTTTGCTGCCGTGACCGGTCTCGTGGTGCACTCATGTACGAGCCGAGGAAAGCTTGCAAGATCATAGCTCTGTTCATGAAGGCATGTGAAGTTTATATTTGAATTTGGACCCATTACAGTGCTGCAAATGGCACATTTGTTAAAGTAATGCTTTTGGTTTTTAAATACAGGCTGTTTCACCTTTCAAGGGTATTGTGCTGTCCTCAGTGCCCTAGCACTTGCCTTTGGAGTTGGAGGATGTGGCCGCGGTGAAGGCAGTTGACAAATGTAAGTATCTATAGTGTTTGCATCAAGAACAATATAGACATTTGTAACCTATACATTTGTGGGTCTGCTAAGTCAACATTTGTCAATGTGCTATTTGTGTTACTTATGGGTTTTGGGGTACTTTCCAGACAAAATCAACACAAGCCACACTCTGAAATCAAGATATAGCTCAAACACACAAGCCACTATTATAGAGAATACTGTGCAGAACCTTACCAGACTCTTTTCACATTACAATACACTGGCCACCTTCATGTGCACCAAGGCATAAACAAAGTACATAAATGAAAGTTCATTGTGACCTAATATTGTCTTAGTAATTGTTTGTTTGACATTCAACAGGGCACGTTGGCCTGGATTTTGGAGTTGTGCATTTTGTGTTTCCCTACATGTTTCTCCAATGCTCCAAGCCTGCTTAAGTATTTCTTCACTTTGGCCAGATTGTCATCTCTTCATCCAAGGAACTTTGCCACACAGACCACTGACTTCTTTGCTATGTATTTTGTAGTAAGTTTGAATTCATCTATGTAATCAATAAATCTGAAGCTGCAATAGTGTCACCAAACAGTCCCAAGCAAGTATCTGCTGATTACTACACTGCTGTGCTTCCTCTTGTCATACACAACAATTCATACATAGTGCTTTGGGGCCTATTTTGGAACATGTCTACTTGTACAATATATTGATTGCATGTGTGGTTATTTTGTCCTTTGTCATTGACAGACCGTAGCCTAAAAAAACACTCTCTGTAGTGGTTTTTAACTATTTCCCATTATGGTTATTTTTTGGAGGTTTGTATGTCTGGTTGCCTGTTTTCTGGCCAAGTGTTTGGATTTTTTTATGCTGCAAGTTCAACATGGTATGTGAACACAAACCTCTACAATTTGATTTATCCTCTGTAAAAGATTGTCCCTTAAATGTTTGAAGAATTGCCCACAACACTTCCTAGCCTTGGACCTTTTCCAAAAAACAGGGAGAAAATAGACTTCTGCCCCAATTGCCACTTTGTTTAAAATCTGTCCCACAGCCAAATGGCAACCACAAAGCCCACACAATCAATCCAGTTCAATGACTTGGTGTCAGACGCAAGTTGAGGATCTTTTGGGGTTGTCTCCACATTACCTTTAAATCCACTTTGAGACACCAGATAAACAAATACACTATCCTCCCTTTTCAGTATGGATTGTCTTTGTAAGCTATTTGGTATATGTTACCCATCACCTATATTGTTTATTGGTCCAGTCAGGCAATGTTCCATTCCAGCCCCACACAGATACACACTTTGTAGACAACTAAAATCTATCTTAAGACACACATTGTTAGCCTGCACACACTGGACATGTTTTAGTGACCTTCACAATCTGTGCTCCAAGTAGTTAGGATTCAAATTGAAGATTGGTTCTCGGTGTCAGAATGTATCATTGCTTGCCAATAGCATTCACTTTGCTAATGCCCCCTGAAAGGTCCAAACCTCCAAATTAAGCCACAATGAGGATGGGAATATCTTCAAGTGAGATCTGTCAGTGTGTGTGTGTAAATAATATTTAGGGATACTTTGTGGCATAGTAACACCAAGGCCTGCTTCTACATGTGTGTAAATGTAAGGTATTCACAAGTACTTTCCAAGTGTTAGACATCATAGCACTGTGAGGCAACAATTTCAGTCTACTCACACAGCAGAGTGTCCATCATCCAGAATGTCAAGCAAGCAGTAAGTAATGACCACTGGCACACAATCCGTTGCTAGATGTCCAAGCACATCCAAAGCATATTTTACACCAAAGTGCATTTTTAATTTGCAGCATACACTAAGCTTCACTTTTGGGCCTTAAGTAGCTACTTGGGGAAGAAGATACCATGGCTACATAGTCATCATGGAACCTAGAGGAACTGTGTTCTAAATGAAATCACTACCAATATTTCAAATGTGAACTGTGCACAACCAAGTCACAATGCGAAGGAATGCACATAACTAATTATTTAAACAATCACATTGGTCAGGCCAAGCACTCCACCCAAATGTTGACAATGAGAGTTTTAAAATGCCTAACCTTAATACCAAACTTCACATTATTATACTGTGGTTCCCCATCTCATCCTAGAGTGTCTGCCCTAGCACACATTAGTCCTGTGAATGCTTAATGTCTGGGTTCAACTCAATCTCAGGTCTGTGCTCACCACCATACTGTGTTTGGATACGAGTCACTGTAACATCAACATATACACTGTAGGTAATGTTTTCATGGTATTCTGAGGCTTCATAGTTGTCACTTATGCTAAATGGGTAACTGTCTGTGTATTATCAAACTGTAAAAACATTCAATAAATGTGTTTTCGTGTTTGGCATATTTTCAATTACACTGAACTAGTATAGTTTAAACAAACTACTGTAGCGGAGCCTCTGCTTTCTGACCTGGCCTCTGTAAAAGTGTATACATGCAAGTGTTCAGTAGCAAACACAATGGGGAGGATTCGTAAAAAATCCCATAATGACTTACGTTTTCTATAGATTTGGACTGTCTGACCAGGCTCATTGTGAATTATTTAAACATTACAGGGTAGTTAAGTTATTGAAACAAATGAGCGCTTGGACATCCATCACTAGTCGAACTAGATAATGTGCTGGCATGTATTTACAAGGATAACAGGAGGTTGTTCTGTGACTGAGGTAATAGTTAGCAATGTTCACTGTGTCTTGTATTACTAAACATTGATATACAGACATACAGCAGACAGTGTACACACCACTACAGCCTGAGGCTCTTTGCAGAAATATCTGCCAAATTGAATAAGGACTGGAATGACCATTCATCTTAGTTGTTCTGCTAAAGTTAGGCCATGTCTGCTGATTAAGTGTGCTTGCAAACAACGGGGTGAATGTGAATGCGGAGCACTGGCTGGGTGCCAGCCACTGTGCCTTCGCACTATCAGAAAAGGGTAAGGCTTTCTCATATTTTAGAAAATTGCAAAATATCAGACCAGGAATGATTGGTAGGTATAATTCATGTCCTTGGTGCATACCTTGAATGGAATCAACTAGACCATTATTTGCTTTACAAGCTGTGATTGGTGTTACATTATTGAGAGATAACATATGACATTTATGAAATCACCTTGGTTTGAAGTATTTCCATACGTAGCAAGGAACACTCTAGGTTGAATATCCTTTGGTAGGCACCATTTACTCACACAAACCATGGGAAACTGCAACTGGTGTAAAATATGTCTGCGTTTTGAAGCCATGACCCAGTATGAACAATTTTCAACAATCCACCTAATGTCTCTGCCATTCACATGACACAATTTTACATAATAACAAACTACCAACCTGAATCGTTAATTACATTTGTGCAGACATTTTGAACTTTAGTCTCCTGTTCAGAACCAGGTTTAAATAAAAGACTTACCAATGCAATCACTAGGGAGAAAATAATGTAATGTATGGCTGCTTTGTCATGTAGGACACCACTAAATAGTTATTTGGCAAAGACTGATATTTAGAGTTGAGATTTGTGTGCTACATGAAAAACAGATAGTACTGAACCTAGGTGCAAATTCTACAAATATTTTGGCACATTGACATTTGCACATGGTTTAGTCCAGGACACTTAAGTAATAAATGTCGGGACTAAGTTGTTAAAGGAATCAGACCCTACCAGGCAAACTTTGTAGGGACAATTTCCACATGGACACTGTTTAAAAGTCCTAACTTATGTCCGTAAGGGTTTAAACTAAACATGTACATCCAACACAGAGCCCAGGACAATGAAACCTTGCCTTGCACTACAGTTAAGTTGTACACACATCTCGGGAAGACACAATAAGGGGCAGACAGGTCTAAATATCTTGCTAATTGTCTGAAATGTGTACATTACGCATCCATGATACTCACTTAGAAAGGTTGTAGTCTACTGTGACATTATACACTTGTCCCTGTGGAACAAACTATTGGAGTGTCCTCCTGGATTTTAAGTACTCACGTGTGTACCTTGGAGGTTTGGGTTATTGGCTTGTTGTGGGTGAATGCTTGGGTATTTACCTCCTCACAATCTTTGAAACAAATAGACATAGGATGACAGTTTGGCACTAATTTGGCAAACTATTTTACACATAAATGTCTTGTAAGACACTTTGCCAATATTGTTTGAAGGAATGTAGACTCAGTGTTCTGAGATAACAATGTCCTGAGACTGGGAAAAATGTCTGATTTTTTTCCTTCAAGACTTAAATATGCCTACAATAAGTAACAACCACATAGTTTCATTACAATTTTATTTTGTTATTTTTTTTGGCTGCCACGGGGCCCATCACATGGCGGGCCTGGCTCCTCATTACCCGTGATGTGGAGGGCTCAGAGAAAGCATCCGAACTCACCAGGGCAGCAGATTGTGCCCGATGCTGTGAAGGTGCTGGGGCCTGGCTGGGGGGGGGGGGACAGGGAGGGGGGCAGGGACCTGGAAAAGGAGAAGGGCAAGAGCATGGGCAGGGAGATGGGCAAGGGTGATGGAAAGTAGATGGGCTAGGGTCTGGGCAGGGTCCGAGGCAGGGAGGGAGGCAAGAGACTGGCTAGGAAGGGTGGAGGCAAGAGACTGGGCAAGGAGGAGGAGGGGGGAGGCAAGACACTGGGCAAGGAGGGTGGAGGCAAGAGACTGGGCAGGGAGGGTGGAGGCAAGAGACTGGGCATGGAGGGGGGATGAAACAGACTTTCCATGGAGGGGGAAGGCAAAAAACGACTGGTGTTGGGGGGTGGGGAATGGATCAGCTGAAATGGGTGAAGGTAATGTGCCGGAGGTGTGTTGGGAGTGGGCATGCAAGAGATCACCCAGGAGTGTTGCAATATTAGTAAAGGTGGAATTGAGAGTAGACATTTGGGTGGTGAATGTGCTAATGAAAGTGGTGAGTGTGCTATTCAAAGTGGTGAGTTGGTGTTCCATGCGGGGTAGAGTGCTTGCTATTTGTGCAATATGAGTGTCCAGTGAATTGGTGATGGCTTCAAATCGTTGAGATACAAGTGAGAGTGACTGCACCCTTGAGAGTTCAGCCTGCTCCCTCTGAGGCTCCTCCACATCACGGCAGCTTCCTCCTCCACCTCCCCAGCAGCTTGGTCTTCACGTTCTGTATATAGAGAAAAAGAGAAGAGAAGATATTAAATCCTAAGTTTGACTCAAAAGGTTACCTTTTTAAACATTCGGGCAAAAGCGTGATGCAGCATTTTACAAGATTAAGATTCCAGGGAATTTGCAAACAAACAGCCCTTGCCAGTCCCGAAAAGCAGGCATAGGCACGTATTTTGATAGCATCTTGCAATGGGCCAACACATTAAGACAATTTCTATTCAGTGTGTACATTTCATTTGCTAGTATGTGATAGATAAACACATTTTGACAGTAAAGTTTGACAGAACACACATACTGAGAGTTGTCACATGTGCAGATGCAGAGCACAAACATTAACAGACATTAAATAATGAGAATCATCATGTACCTAAGGGAGAGATCTCTCCTATTTGGGCTGGGAACGAGCCAGTATCAATGTCGCCCACGATTTCCGCCATTGAAATGGCAACACTTGCTCGCTCCTCAATAGGTGTTAATGTGTCCTCCAGGGGATGGCCCCTGCCTGTTCCTCTGGCATGTAGATGTGCTTTTCTTATCTTCCTCTTGAGCCGTAGTTTATAGTCAGCCCATCTGTGGAAATGAAAAAGAATATGGCGTTCAATGGCAGAATAGTGCAAAACATTCCACTTCATAGTGTCCTTTTTACAATTAACACACCAAAGAGCAAAAACAATACACAGTCAAATGTGTGTTGCTTTTCAAGCATGAATAATATAGAACACTGAACATGTTTATTTGTGAAATTACATGGTGATTTCGTAGTGTAACTAAGGCCTTGCTAGAGAAATGGATGTGTTAAGCTCACAGGCGTCTAAATATTAATATGTTTTGAGTCATCTAAACAAAAGAGTGCTTTAGAATATACATTGAAGTTGTACCGTTTCTGCACTTCAGCAGGTTTACGCTTCGCAAGACCACATTAATTTTATTTGTAATTTCTGCCCATTTCTGGGCTCTCTCAAATCCAGTGATTGCATGTTGTCCTTAATGAAATTCTGTTCTTCTTCAACCGTTATTCCTAATTCAGCTTCAGAAAAATTCAATCTGCTGTGTTTTGGCACCGCTGCCGAGCCAACGCTGCTGGGTCCAGCCTCCGACATTTTGCTATAGAAAATAAATGGAGGATGTTTATATGCAAAGCAGAGAGTCAGGTGCAATAATACATTGTAGGCCAACCCACCCACTTAAAAAATGCGTTCGTCAGACTCCAACCTAGTTATTCAGCACATGCACCTTCTTATAAAAATTATTGTTCTTTCTATATATACACACAACAGTCACTTCTCAAACTGACACCAAAAATTAGTTAGCCAAATTAACTGATTATTACTTTTGCTAATACTACCACTTGTCACTGTTGACTTGATTACATTGTTATTTACGTTGGAAACACAGTTAACTCACCTATCTTCCATTCCAAAATCAGAACAGGAACAAAAAAATGTAATTTGAAATGTACGGTAAAGGCAAAATAAAGGCATAAAGAGAAAGGGTTTTGTGGGGAGAAACCCATTAGCAGAGTGTTGCAGTAAATTTGATACTTTGCCTGTACATTTTGAGGGCAAGGCCACTCTTTGAATCTCGGGAAGAGATTGCAAGAAGTGAGTTCTCTATTAATCGCCGTAAATGTGTTTAAGCATCTATTTTTGGTATATGTTTCAAAATATGTTCACCTAAATCATCTGACATGGCCTACATATCAATCTTTCTCCACACTAGAAAGGTCATTCCCCTTCCAATGCACTCAACCTGCTTTGGCTCCTGTCTCCTAAACTTGGCTGCTGAACATTTACTTTCCTAAATGTTTTATTGAGAAAGTTCAGAACATCAATGCCGGTTTTTGATTCAAACTCGCCAACTCTTGACCCCAGTGCTGTAACTTGCTGACCTTAGCTTAAAAACCATTTGCAGATTATAGTGGCAGATGTGTTTTTATTATTGCCAAAACATTTGAAAAAATAAATAAAAATACAATGTATTTTTATTTATTTATATATTTTTATTTTTAGAGCAGCGCTGTTATCCCTACAATCCTTTTTTATCAAAAACATTTGAAAGCCAGCTTGGAAAACCAAAAGTCCTTAGCTAGATTTTGAAGGTCCCATAAGGTGCAAACATATTCCCTACTGTACTATATATACCTAATCAGTCATTCATTAACTGGCTATTTGCAATGTGAGGGAGTCCCAACAAAGGATGATTTCAAAAGTTTTCTCATCATCCACAGTATTTGATATCCCTCCACTAATTCAGTGGCACTGTACAGAGAGAACTCATTCACATCAGTACATGCCCCATTGGAGTTTACAGACTTAAATTCCCTAACATATCCACACAGACTACTGGCAATTTTTAAATTCTCCAAATTAACCACCCAGTAGTATGTTTTGGGAGTGTTGGAGTCAACACATGCAACTATGGAGCGAACATGCAAACTCCACACAGATAAGGCCATGGTCAGGTCTCGAACTCCTGACCCCAGTACTGTGAGAGCAAAGTGCTAACCACTAGGCCACTGAGATGTTCCACATCCCTACACCAAAAACAAACATTTGTTACAGGTCATGTGAAGTGGTTTGTGTCTATCATGTTTATCTCCTTTTTTGTAGTAGTAGTTAATATTTGTCTCTGCTGGCAATGAGAAGTTTATTTGAAATGTCTGATCACATGATAATAGTAATACTATCGTTTATTAAGCTGGTGTTTCTTTGAACAATACCCTGATTTTTTGGCCTTGTCACGTTTGGAACTGCGGGAACGCCGGCAGCCGGTGGTGGAGGAGGAGGAGGTGCCGGATACCATGGAGGAGGAGGTGCCGGACACCATGGAGGAGGTGGAGGTGGAGGAGGTGACGAACAACAGGGAGAAGGAGGAGGTGCCGGAAAACAGGGAGGAGGAGGTGACGGACAACAGGGAGGAGGAGGAGAAGGCCGAGGCCGACCAGGAGGAGGAGAAGCCAGAGGTGATTGCAGCGGACAGCAAAGAGGCGGAGGCCTTGGGAGTATTTGCATTAAATGCTGGACATAATTGGATAACATTGAGATGACCTTGGGAGATAGTAAGTATTTGCATTAAATGCTGGACATAATTGGATAACATTGAGATGACTATTATACTTGTAAATAATCCCTGCTGTCACACATGTTAAATACAAGTGGACATAAATGTCAGAGGTTTCAATCATAATGGTCCTACAATTGTTTATAAAAAAATTATTAAAAGAAAACACGGCCAGAGGCAGCTAAACACATGGCCACGCAGGGCAGGGGCCACACGAGCGGAGGGGCCCGATAGGTTTGTCAACTTGTCAGTATATTATTCTATTGATTTTTAATTCAATTATAAACCAATTCGCTTGCAATAAAGCGAGCTAAAGTTTTGTTTGAACACTTGTTTAATAAATAAAATAAGTATGAACTGATTTTTCGTGAAACTTTTTTTTTTTATTCCTGTGAGTGGTTGTGTAGGTAGGGCCCGAATGTAGTGCTTTGCCCTGGGGCCTATCATGCTGTTAAGATGACCCTGTCCACGGCCCTGGCCCCTGGGCACCCCAGAATTTTGTATATCTCTAAAAATGATAAACAAAAGCCTTATCAATGTCTAGTGGGCAAATGCATTTGTAGCCTAACAGTTTAAAGTTATGTAACAGTACACATCTTTAGTAAGTCATGTCTGCTTGTAAACTTAGAGTGCCATGGACTTATTTGTTTCTTTATTTGTTTTACAGCATACATTGAGCAAGCTTGGCAGTTGCCAGCCCTCCCCCAATCGGCCGCAGAACTACAGGTCGATATAGAGCGGTATATCCCAAGAAATGAAAAAAAATGCAGAAAAAATGTAAAAAAAATACGGGCATGGGCCTATTTAAATTTGTAAATATGTTATTGTTTAATATTTGTAAATAGTTGTTTTTTTTAATTATTCTGAAAACAAACCAAAAGTTAAGAAGCAAAAGATTGGTGTGTGTGTCTTCATTAATATATTACAAATGCACAACATGTGGGTCAAAGGTCAATAAAGAATGGATATGGATTCCAAAAAGACATTTAAGCAACAGATTTTTGTCACAAGTCTATTACATAGTAACATAGTAACATAGTTGATGAGGTTGAAAAAAGACACCAGTCCATCAAGTTCAACCTATTTTGGATCTCCTGCGATCCTGCACTTATATTTGAAATTAATCCAGAGTAAGCAACCGCCAATCTGTTTCATTTGTGAAAATCCCCCCAGACTCAATATTGCAGTCCTATTTTTACCCTATATCCACTACTATCCTTCATTTTAAATTAACGGTCGTATCCCTGGATACACCTTTCCGCTAAAAATTTGTCTAACCCTTTCTTAAACATATCTATTGAATCTGCCATCACAACCTTCCCTGGCAATGAATTCCATATCCTGACTGCCCTTACTGTAAAGAACCCCTTCCTTTGCTGGTTGTGAAATCTCCTCTCCTCTAACCTTAGGGAAGGACCACGTGTCCTGTGTATGGTCCTTGGGGTAAAAAGTTCCCATGAAAGCTCTCTGTATTGACCCCTAATGTATTTGTACATAGTAATCATATCTCCCCTTAGAAGCCTCTTTTCTAAAGTAAACATGCCTAAACTGGTTAACCTTTCCTCATAACTTAATGACTCCATACCCTTTATCAATTTTGTCACCCTTCTCTGAACCCTTTCTAGTTCCAAATTATCTTTTTTATAGAGTGGTGCCCAGAACTGTACTGCATATTCAATCAAGATGAGGTCTTACCAACGATTTATACAGTGGCAAAATTACACTGTCTTCCCTTGCATCTATGCCCCTTTTTATGCATGCCAATACTTTGTTTGCCCTTGCAGCTGCTGCTTGACATTGAGCACTATTGCTAAGTCTACTGTCTACGAGCACTCCCAAATCCTTTTCCATTATAGATTCTCCTAAATTAATTCCATTTCATTTATAGATTGCGTTCTTGTTTTTGATCCCTGAATGCATAACCTTACATTTATCTGTATTAAACCTCATATTCCATTTGGCCGCCCAATCCTCCAGTTTATTTAAGTCCCTCTGTAGAGAAGCTACATCTTGCTCTGATTCTATTACCTTACAGAGTTTAGTGTCATCTGCAAAAATAGAAATTTATTCTCTAAACCATCACCAAGGTCATTAATAAATATATTAAAAAGGAGTGGTCCCAGCATGGAACCTTGAGGTACTCCACTTAAGACTTTTATTATCGTTGCAACATTTATATAGCCCTACTAATTGTGGCTCTCAGCAAATGAAGATACACAAAGTATTTTGTGTATTTTGTAAGGAAATCCACACTTACATGTGAATAACAGTAACTCCATACACATAAGGCAATGGTCAGGAATCCAACTCAGGACACCAGCACAGGGAGTCAGAGGTGCTAAAGAATAAGCCACGATGCAGAACCAGTGTTTGCTACAGTATTTTGCAAGACAAGAAGATGTTGAAATCACGTCCAAGCACAAGCAGTAGCTGAAGAAAAAAAGGTTTGCATATGCTATTTCCATGTGACCAAAAGGTGCCCTCCACCACCAATCCACCCCTCCAAGAGGTAGGCCATCCGTAGTAATAGCAGACACATAAATAATGTGCCCTGGGGGCAAGATTCATAAAAAAAGGTATATGGCAAATGCCCTAGCTCATTAACTAGTTCCCCAAATCATATGCCATTGTAGTGATAGTCGAAGGTTATCTTCAAGTGTCAAAGCAAAGCCAGTCACACATTGAAGACAACATCCAAACTGTACACAGATGAGTCCATGTTTGAGAATTAAACTCATGCCCTCAGTGCTATAAGGCAGAAGTGCAACCGATGGAAACCACCATGCTACTCGACTGGTATGGAAGAGTATGCTATGTATTTTCATAACGACCCAGATGGAATTATACAACTACATTGTCACTCACCGGACCGTGAGTGCCTCTGCTCTGGTGCGTGGTTCCCTTTCATTCCTGCCAGCACCTGTGCTGAACCGCGGCCGCCCGTCATCCTGTCGCATTGCGCATGTGCAGGATCCCTGAACTACTAACACCTTGCTTTTAAACCTAATTGGTGGATCAATCACCTCACCCTACTTAAGGCACCTGTGGCCTTAGGTTCATTGCCTGATCTTGATTCTCACTCCCTGTGAGTCTCTGAAGGTGTTCCTGTGTTTAGCTTGTGTCTTTAGTTCCAGCTGATTCCCTGCTCTACTCCTCAAATGGTTCCCATACCGCTACAGACTGAATACTCTCCAGCTCGTTTCTTCAGTTCTCCAGCTGATTCCCTGCTCTACTCCTCAAACGGTTCCCATACCGCTACAGACTGAATACTCTCCAGCTCGTGTCTTCAGTTCTCCAGCTGATTACCTGCTCTGCTTTTTCGAGTTACACATTGTTGCTACAGACTATTCATTGTGCCTGCATATCTGTGTTGGACAAGCCTTCTCACCACAGCGGTGGTACAACTTGCTACACGCAGACCACCGACTACCCCGCTACCTACCGGCACCAGTACAAGTCTCCTCATCACTACAGTGGTACAACTTGCTCTCCAAGTCGCTGACTCATCTCATCTATAGCTCCAAGTCGCTGACTCATCACATCTATAGCTGCAAGTCACTGACTCATCACATCTATAGCTGCAAGTCGCTGACTCATCACATCTATAGTTGTAAGTCACTGACTCATCACATCTATAGCTGCAAGTCACTGACTCATCACATCTATAGCTGCAAATCTCTGACTTCCTCACTCATCTCCTATCTACCTGCTGTTCCTTACACTCCAACCATTCACCTCACTGCTCAGAGGTTCGTGGTGTAACTCCGCCCCTCTGGCAGCATTACCATCTGGTGGAACCTGGGTAGAAACTCCTAGTGCCCGTGATATACATAAATTTTCATTCTTTATTCATTTGATTTTATTCTAGCGATGTGCATACATTTTGCGTACTATACGGCCACTTGAACTCCAAAACATACAGAGCCCTTCAGCAATTCTGTCTTTTAGGGAAAAGTGTGGATTACGCTAACTAATAGCAAACAACAAACATTGTTCAAAGTGTACCACGTCTGTTAAATTTGACAATGAATAATTAGGTAACAGCTATATTGTTAAAATACCCACAGGGATTGTGTTTTGATATGTGTAAACAAACTCGTTGGACCTCTCACATTGGGCGTGATGTATACATTGCTTAGCTTAATGTCAATTGCTTGGGATCCGTTGCTCGTGCTTCTACCTTGTCTAAAGAACCGCAGGTGGGTGTGATTTCTGACTTTCGGATTCTTATTTCTATAGCGTAAGTGTCTGCGTCTCTTAAATTCCGCTACGCACCGTACTATGCGGACAGATACGTTTCTGTACCTTAATGAATCAGGCCCTTAGTGTGGGGGTTCAGACCATGAAAGGGGTCCTCTTGGTGAAACTTTTAAAAAAAGATTTTTAATGAATATATCTGGAGGCTGTGTAAGCAGCATACACATCATGTATTATAATTGTGACGACTGAGGGCTACTAAATGGTGACTGGCAGTGATCATTTAGAAGCCAGCAGCAAAACTCTCACAACCAATCTTGTCACAGTGAAAGCTGTTGCGGAAGTCTTTCAACCAGGCAGCTGTTATACGACAAAGAAAGGAAAGTCAGCCAAAGCAGTGAAGGAGTCTGCTTGCTATTCTATTTGTATCATTGTGCACTACTATTAGTACTATGTCTATTACTACTACTATAATAATATGCCATTAATATGCATAGCACTAATAACAATCCTCAGTATGGATAGATTAATGGCATATGATGACTACCAATAGGCATATCTCTTGGGGAATTTGTACTTGTGGTCATGTGACCGCTGACATCACAAGTGCACCTATGTCAACAGCATTAGCTTAGTACAGTAATATCCAAATATCATGACCCATCACAGATCCTTTACAACATAACCATTACATATATCACAGCTTGCACCCAATATACTGTATATATACCTTATTCAATACAATATTAATGCTGCCATTACAAGCCTCCTATTATCATTAATATAACTACAACTTCTGTATCATGCGTCACTGTATCTTATATAAAATGCTACTGTATCTTGTATCAAACACCTCTATAGCTACATGCTTCATATACATAAACCCCACAAATGTCCTATACTATCCATATACTGTTAGGCTGACAGTCTGATCACCAACTCACAGAACCAGATGGCGGAGGTCTTCACCTATAGCAGCCGCCTTTCCCTTAGAGATTTATATGCTCACCGGTACTCAGATGCCCCCAGGACTTAACTCCAGGTGTAGTGTGAGTTGGTAATACAGGCCTGTAGCGGCAGGCCAGGAGGCTGAATAGAAAGCAGCGGATAGTCAGACGATAGCCAAGGTCAAGACTCACAAGCCAGCAGAATAGTCAGTAAACACACCAAGGGTCAGGGTCACAGGCAAAGAAGTGAAGTTCAAGGTACAGGCCAATGGGTCAGGATCACGGGCAAACAGGCAAGGTCCAAAGTACAGACAGACGGTCACAACAGGAGATCCAATAGCAGAGTATCCACAGGAACTGGGTCCAACAAACAAGACATGAGCAGGTCAGCAAACTGGTAAGTAAGCGCTATAACTGGCAGGAAGGCTAAGCCCTCCCTTCCTTAAATACTTCAACCAACCAATCAGAGCTTGCCCTGAACCTACACTCAGGTGTAGGCTAATAAATAATATGCACTGATTAATCAGCCCACAGGCTGTGAGGGACCCTGCACATGCGTCCGGCTGCTCAGCTTGCCGGAGCGCACAGAACTTATTTTCGGCGTCCGTCCGTTGCCCTGGCAACGGTCAGCCCAACCTTCTGCAATTGACGTTCCGGTCGTCATGGAGATGGCCGGGTCGCCAGAGAGAGGGATGGTAAGTCGCGGCGGTGCCCGCGGCCGCTGCGGCTCTCTATTAGTACCCCTCCCTTGAGGAGGGGTTAAGGAACCCCAACACCCAGGTTTCCTAGGGAATTGTTTGAAGAACTCATATATAAGCTTCTTAGCTTGGAGGTGCCTTCGAGGAACCCAGGACCGTTCTTCCACACCTCGATTCTTCCATTATTATTATTATTATTAATTTTTATTTATAGGGCGCCACAAAGTATCCGTAGCGCCGTACAAGGACAAACAATGGCACAGTACAAGGTGAAACAGCACAGTACAAGTAACAGTAAGCACTATAACTCTGGGGGTCAGGCACAGCAAGAAAGAGAGGGAGGGAGTTGAAAAGTGAGTACAGGCAGGTAACTATGGCCCAAGAGGGTGGGCACGGATGACAGGTTGAGAGTCACTGAGGGGAGCGGAGAGAAGCGAGAGGAGACAGGTCCATTGAACCAGAAAATGGACCTGACCCTGAACTCTCTTAGAATCAAGAATTTTATGAACAACAAATTTCTGGGATTCATTCAGATCTGGTACCCGAGTACTTGAAGGCCGAAGATGCTGAGACTGGCTTGGGTATAACACTGACTTGAGAAGAGAGCAGTGAAAGCTGTTAGGAATCCTCAAGGAATCAGGGATCTTTAACCTGAAGGCTACAGGGTTGATTTGTTTAATGATAGTAAACAGTCCAATGAACTTAGGCCCAAGTTTCCTGCAGGGCTTTCTGAGCTTGATATTGCGTGTTGAAAGCCAAACTCTCTGCCCTACTTTGAAAGAATAGGTGGTACGGTGGCGATCTGAACGTTTTTTAGAGAAAAATGAGGCTGGTCTTAAAGAGGACTGAACTTTCTTCCAGATAACCTTGAGATCAGTAGTTGTAGAACGTATCTCCGGAATACCAGCGGATCTAAGTGAATATAAAGAATTGGACCTGGGGTGGAAACGAAAATTACAATAGAACGGAGAGGTATGAGTGGATGATTGCCATGAATTATTGTAAGCGAATTCTGCCCAGGGTAACAGAGAGGACCAGTTGTCGTAGAATTCTGGGGTGTAGGAACTGCTCCAGGGATTGGTTAACCCTCTCAGTTTGACCATTAGATTGAGGGTGATATGCGGATGAAAGGTTGATTGTGATTCCAAGAAGGGTACAGAAAGATTTCCAGAACTGTGCAACAAACTGAGAGCCATGATCAGAGACAATAACTGAGAGCCATGATCAGAGACAATATCAGCAGGAAGTCCATGGAGACGTAATACATTAGGAAGCCTGGTTAATGGTATGAAATGAGACATTTTGCTAAACCGGTCTACAACCACCCACATGGTGTTATGTCCTGCAGAGGATGAGAGATCAACAATAAAGTCCATTGACAGATGTGTCCAGGGTTTTGAAGGGATTGATAATGGAACCAACTGGCCTGAAGGACAGTTCCTTGGAACCTTATTCTTAGCACAGTTTTTGCAGGACAGAACTAAATTTATAACGTCAGCGGATAATGAGGGCCACCACACGGCACGGGGGAGAATTTCCAATGTTTTGTAGATTCCAGGATGCCCGGCAGTCTTACCGTCATGTGCCTCAGAAAGTACCACTCTTCTTAAATGGACTGCAACAAACAGTCGGTTCTCTGGAGTGTTAGCAGGAGCTATCCTTTGAAATCTACAGATCGTCATACCTAAATCCTGAGTTAATCCAGCATGGATAATTGATCAAGGAATGATAGGCAGAGGATCTGTAACTGGAACGTTATGTGACATAAAACTCCTAGATATTTTTAGAACCAGGTCTGTAGGTAATTAAGAAATTGAAGCGGGTAAAGAAGAGTGCCCAGCAGGCCTATCTGGGATTCAACCGTTTGGCCGACTGGATGTGCTGTAGGTTCTTGTGATCCGTTATTACCGAAATTACATGTTTAGCTTCTTCCAGCCAGTGACGCCACTCCTCAAAGGCCCATTTAATGGAAAACAGCTCTCGGCTGCCCACGTCGTAGTTAGCTTCAGCAGTAGAGAATTTACGAGAAAAGTATGCACATGGATGTAACCAGTGAGTGTGAGGGTCCTTCTGGGAAAGGATAGTGCCAGCAGCGGCGTCAGAGGCATCAACCTCTAATACAAAGGGTACATCTGGATTAGGGTGTCTAAGGACCCGAGCAGAAACAAATGCCCTTTTTAAGGCTTCAAATGCGGTTACCGCCTGAGGAGGCCATTTACTTGGATCCATTCATTTCAGGGTAAGGGCGACAATAGGAGCCACTATATCAGAAAAACCACGGATGAACCTCCTATAATAATTTGTGAAGCCCAAGAACCTCTGTACAGCTTTGAGGTTGTTGGGTTGCACCCAGTCGAGAAAGGCTTGGACTTTAGTTGGGTCGCAGTTCTCCAACTTGGCAAAGAGATGATGTTCCCAGAGTTTTTGGAGAACCTGTTTAACGATGCAAGGACAGCGACTGAGAGTATATGAGGATATCATCCAAGTCAACAACCATGAATTGGTCGAGAAATTCATGGAGAACTTTATTAATCAGGTCTTGCTGAGACCAAACGGCATGACCAGATATTCGTAGTGGCCAGAGTGTGTGTTGAATGCTGTTTTCCATTCATCTCCCTCTCTTATGTGGATGAGGTTGTACGCTCCACGGAGATCGATTTTGGTGAAGACAGTGGCACCCCTTAGGTGATCGAATAGTACAGAGATGAGAGGAAGAGGATAGGTGTTCTTGACTGTGATTTGATTAAGTCCCCGGTAGTCAATACAGGGCCGCAATCCACCATCTTTCCTTGACACGAAGAAGCATCCGGCTCCTACTGGAGATTTAGATGGCCTGATGAACTTATTTTCATCGTCCAGCCGTTGCCCTGGCAACGGTTGGCCCGAACTTTCTGGAAGTGATGTCCCGGTCGTCATGGAGACGGCCTGGACGCCAGAGAGGCAGTGAGTCGCGGCCGCTCTCTAACATATACACATCCACAATTGCCCATGTGTGGCCCTCTAACCTTCAAATGGGACACACAATACACATAATAATCTGTCTTTCCTCCTTCGCTCTACTCTTGTCCCTTTTCATCTGCATTGCACTTTCTCCTCTTCTTCTAATTTTAGATCATAGGTCCTGAATTATGATCCAATTACGTTCAGTGTTCTGCTCTACTTTATGACATGTTGAGTTTCATCTGCAGCCCCAGCTTCTATCCAATAGCAGTCAGAAAGGGGGTGGGGGGGGGTGTTGGTATAAAGCTATAAATCTGAAAGGAGCTGGGTATCACATCTGAAAGCTCACTGGGCTAAAATGCTCTAAAACTATGTTGACTGCTTGTCCTAATTGCTGGGAATTTGCAAATGTTTACTAAAGCAAGTTGTTATCTGCTACAGCGCAAAGTCGTTGAACTGCACCAAAGGTCATAGGTATCTATACTACAATACCAGCTTTCTAAAATAGTAGGTGGTCGTGCTTCCCCGTCTATATATGGTGGAGATACTATGGAACAATAATATATCTAAATGTATGTTGAAAAGTTAAAGGGACATTCATACAGTTTTGTGAATACTGTAAAAATGTCTCCAAAGTAGTACCACACCCTTTGAGATGTAAAAGTTACAGAATGGGTACTTTGGCTGTCCTAAAATGGTCTAAAAGTATTTAAAAATTAGTGAACTTCGTATAAAACAAAAAATGAAATTAGTTGAGGTGGATCAGTTTCTTGTTTAAAGGGAAGCGCCTAGTGAATAGTCTGTGTTTTAAAACCATGAAACTTTGATGAAAGTCACAAAGTCTGCAGTTTCACAACTTGCAGTGATGTAGACAGTGGGGTCTGTCTTATAAATTATGCAAAGGTAACTGGTAACCACAAAGGGACACCCACACACAATGAGACTGTCGCTAGTCAGATAGAGAGAGACAGGGAGCTAGTTCAGGAAGTAAAATTAACAAATGTATTTTTTTTTAAAGAAAGCTATTTATATTTTCTAATAAAACAATGAACAAACGCACAATGTAATCATCAGTGACCATAATTATAAACAGCTGACATGGAAGACAAGTTGATTGCATCAAACAAATCACAAATCGAGTATACAATGCAAGGGGAATATATTACATTCTCAGATGAAATATACAAGAGTGTAATTATTTTTAATTTTTCTTTTTTTTTGGGGGGGGGGGGGTAGTGTGGGGTGAGTGGGGGAAGGTATAACTGAAACCAGAGCAGAGCCCCCATGAGGGAACGAGATAGATTTTACACAGTTAATCAAACCATACTAATGACTATTATTCGAAGAAAGGATCTGAAATGTCCTGAAAAGAATAATTGTGAGCAGGGGAGACTATTATAAATAAACCAGTAATGCCAGATTTCAGAAAATTTGTGAGTCTTGTTATTTAAATATGCAGAGTTTTTTCCCATGGATACTAAACACCATATTTTATTAAAAAGTTGCTGTCTGGAGGGAGGAATCAAGATTTTTTCAATGCTGTGCCACCAAGCATCTGGCCACATTAAGGGTCTGCACAGAGAGTTTCTTGAAATGTTTATCGGGTACCTCCAGCAGGGCACCAAGGAGAAAAGACCATGGACATTTAGAAATTGGAACTTTAGTGATATCACTAATGAGAGTAGCCATATCATCCCAAAACAGAGCAATCTTTGGGCAAGACCACCAAATATGAACGAAAGACTCCACCCCACCACAGCCTCTCCAACATTGCTCAGAGGTCATAAAGTAGACCCTTTTAAACCCTATTGGAACCAGGTACCACCTAAAGTCTATTTTATAGGCATTATCTTTACCATGGAAGAATAGAGATATTGGAGACCATTTCTCTCACTGTGGTCCAGGTGTCCTCTTCTGGTGGTCTGCTCAAATCAGACTCCCATTTAAGTTCATGTACAGTAGTAGCAGTATGTTTAGAGGAGATAAGGCGAGTATAAAGGATGAAGATGATGCCCTTCGGAAGAGGGTTGTGAATGCATAGAGACTCTAGTGGAGTTAGAGATCTCACAATATTGGGCTTAGAAAGGAAATCCACATAATGCTTCACCTACAGGTATGCAAATGGACTTATAGCCAGGAAATCAAATTTCTTCTGTAGAATGCCAGTAGAATGCTTTGGTCTGAAATAAAGACATCTCCAACCAACTTAGTGCCTTGGTGCCAATATGGAGTCATTCTAAATAAAGGGTTAATCACTGAAGGGATATTCACTGAAAATACAGTAAACTTGACAGTATTTTATGTATAATAACAACATGACTATAGTATGTTTATAAACTTTTACGCTACAATGTAATTTTATTTGTCTTTATTTAAAATCCATGACTTGGGGGTTTATTTACAAAACTGCGGGTTTGAAAAAGTGGAGATTCTAGCTGTTATTTTGTAGAATGTACAAAATAATTGGCAGCTAGAATGTGATTGCTTGCTATAGGCAACATCTCCACTTTTTCCAACCCACTGTTTAGTAAATATACCCCATGGTTTTATGGGCACTCACTCTATGACTGGTTTTAACCCCTCACTTACATTTTTCTGTTACTCCTTTCCTATTTAAGACTTTGCAACCAATCACAACCCCTGCCGCAGCATGGGCTCCCATGGGGAAGATACCTGAAAGCACCTTAACATTAACATTTAATCAAATAAATGTTCTTTTTCCTTGCATTTGTTCTTCTTTTGTACTACTTACCTCTGTACTGTTTATAGTTTTGCACCGTTATATCTTTGGATATTAATGCTATTTTACTATGATTTTATTATTAGATGAGTGCTCCGGTTGTAGCCTTAACATACATGCAAGTATCCTAACTGGTACGTACTATGGAACATGCTTTCTGGTTCTCTTCAAATCCTAAGGCTTCACTGTTTCAGTAAAAACCAAAATACTAACTGTTTCTCCCTAGTTTGCTTTCCCAAGATCATGTACTTTCCTTTAGGAGCCTTTTCTTTCTATTGAAACTTTATATCCCATCTAACTTGCCTAACTCAAGACCTGTATGTGCCTTCCCTTTCAAGCACAGTCTGTCATTGGAACAATCTAATGTGGCTTTCCTTACCCTTCTGCAGTTTAAAAGTAAAGTTGTTTTATTTACATCTATGTTTGCAATTGCTGACTTGCTTTTTCAATGATACATAACATGCAAAACTTTTATGTTCACTGTTACAGTTATCTATCCACATTCACCCCCCTACCATCTACATAACAAGCTGTTGCTCCACCTACAGTTTATTTTATGCTACTGTCTCCTGACAATAACTCTTGGATGACCTGAAAGGAATCCCCACAATATTTTTCCTTTTTCGCCTATTATCAGCCCAAAGAGATGTTGTGATACTTTGACATGCCCCCCCTGTCCCCCCAGGGCCTACTGCCATTCAGCTGACCTATCCGTTAGTCAAGTTCCCCTCCCCACTCTCAGCAGCAAAGTCCCTGTCTATTACTGCCATGTGGCCGAACTACCCCCCTTGACTCTTCCCCTTCCCCTCCATATTATGACCCATCTGGCTACAAAATAAACCACTCAAAATCAGAGACCATGTTTCTTCATGTTTAACCCCAGGACACCGAATCCCTCAAATCAAATTTTAACTTTATGGGGCAGCCTAACGAAAAAAATATCTAGGAGTTTTCTTTACATTGCAATATAATCTATTATTCCATGAAAACTTCTCCCACTGTTTTCTAAATTTCAGTCTGATTTGGCTAATAGGAACTGCCACATTATCTTCTGGCTGGTTAGGAACATAGCAGTCAAAATTAAAATTATTCCTAAATGGTTCTAGAAGTCACCCTCTCACTGCTAAATAACATCCAGAAAGTCCTTACTCAATTCCTCCGGAATAAGCAACAGCCAAGATGTTTGTCTAACATCTTAAAAAAGCCTATTCTTGGAGGGGGGAGGGAACTACTCAATATTAAATTATATTATTTGGCTTCATTTTTCTCCCATCTGCCGGCATGGGGAACTTCTATAGGCACATCCTCTTGGCTTAACATTGAATGTAACCATTTGGAGTGGTCTGATCTAACCCCCTTCTGGGATTTGCACAGAAAATATAGACCTGACAATTTACTACCAACATTAAAATTTCTAACCAAACTTTGGGGTTCATTTTATTCGGTGAAGCTGAACAACACCACTTCTATTTTCCTCATGACTTCTATTTGACATTTCCACTAGGAACTTCTGTAAAGATTACAGCGAACTCTCCACTTGTTTGCAGGCAGTGCTAGGGATCTTTTTCCCCAAAGGCGACAGCTACATGCTCACAAATTCAATATTCCAGCGCATAACAATTAGAATAACTAATAGAGTATAGCCAGATTGCTTAAAAAATATTAGATCTATATTAAACATTAAAAAAAATAATTTGTGGTTCTCATCTGATAGAAGTGTCTCACATCATGAAGTCCCTATGTATTCTTCACCAATAGGCAGTAATCTAAACAAAGATGAGAAAATAAACATGTTCAGTAAATGTGTATGAAGATAAGGACCAATTAGGCTATATTCGACCCAAATAGGAATATTCACCTACTCACTATAGGGAACTATTCATCCGCAGTTACAAGTTATTCCAAGATAACAGCTTCTTAGCACAAAGGATCTAAGTTACTTCTAAAATGAAAAGTGAATTAATGAGGGTTTTCAATAATTTCAGATGCATGCATGCTAGTACCAAAACAATGTCAACCATTCAAAACTGATCTAAAATCAGTACAATGTGGTATATAATTGTCACGAGCCGCGGCGGTATCCACGGCCGCCGCTGCTCATTTCCTGTGCCTCCTGACGTCCCGGCCTTCACCTTGACGACCGGGACGTCACTTCCGCCCGGCACCCGACCGTTGCTAAGGCAACAGCCGGACGCTTCTTCAGCGCCGCGTCCCGGCAGTATAGGAAGCCCGGCGTGCGCGCTCACTGTAGGTCCCCATTCAGTAGATTCAGCCTGTGGGCTGAATTAGCAGGCATTAGCCTGCAGGTGTGCATATTCAGGGGCAAGCCCTGATTGGTCCATCTGTGTACTTAAGGCAGTGAGGCATGCAGCCTCACTTCCGGTTATAGCTTCTGTTGCCATTCTGCTGACCTGCTCTGTGCCTTGTTTCTGTCCTTTGGATATTCTGTTTGATTAGCCATGTATGACCCCTTGCCTGGATTTGGACCCTGCATGTGTTTCTTGTGACCCCGACCTCTGGCGTGTTTACTGACCTTCCAGTTTGCTCGTGACCCTTGACCTCGGCTTGCTTATTGGATTTGCTGTATGCTGCCGGCCCTTGACCTGTGACTTCTCCCTGCTTTTCTGGGTTCTCCCCAGCCGGTACGCACTTCACGACCCTCTGTCAGTCTGCGGCCAAGTCTGTCCCCACCACTAGGGGCTCCAGTGAACACCTGACTGGCAGAGCAGACTCCGGGTTGTGCAGTACCGGTTAGAGGGGTTCCTAACATTATAACCGGCCTAAAAACAGACGTTCCGGAGACGAAGTTGGGATGGATGAAAGCGGAACCAAATCGTCTCCTTTTCAAGCCCTAGCGGGTCATGTTGAGACCCTGTACCAAATGGGATTGTCTCAGTGGTTGTCCACTCAAGAGGAGGACTCCCGGACTACACTGGCCATTCCCGGTCCCATTGATGAACCCAAGTTAAATTTGCCAGATCGGTTCTCCGGAGATAGAGCCCTGTTCCGGAACTTTAAAGAAAGCTGCAAACTCTACTTTCGGCTGAAACCTCGGTCTTCTGGTTCAGAACAGGAGAGAGTTGGAATTGTCATCTCCCTTCTGCAGGGTGACCCCCATTCTTGGGCCTTTACCCTGACGCAGTCTAGTCCCTCCTTGCAATCGTTGGAAGATTTCTTTAATGCATTGGGTCTCCTCTACGATGACCCAGATAGAGTTGCCTCCGCTGAAGCTCATCTACGGGCCTTAAAGCAAGGCCGGCGTTCGGCAGAAGAATGCTGCACTGAATTCCGCAGATGGTCACCTGACAGTGAGTGGAATGATCCGGTATTACGCAGCCAGTTTCGCATAGGACTGTCAGAGCAGATTAAAGATTCACTGGTGCAGTATCCTTCCCCCACCTCATTGGAGAGCCTGATGCACCTCGCCATTAAAATTGACAGGAGGGTCAAGGAGAGGAGGAGAGAGAAGGAGGCATCTTCCTTTTCATCTGCATTTATTCCAGTTCCTACGGACCTTGAGAAGCCTATGCAGTCAGGGGCGTATTGCCTCTCTCCTGAGGAAAGAGACAAGAGGCGGTCACAAGGCTTATGTCTTTATTGTGGTAATAAAGGCCACTTCTCCTCCTCTTGTCCTCGCAAACCTGAAAAAGGAGCATATTTGGGGAAGGTCCATCTAGGTCTGCATTTTGTTTCCCAAAAGAATGCTGTCCTGATTCCCGCACAAGTCACTTTTGGTGCCTGTTCCGTGGCCCTGTCGGACTTCATTGATAGTAGAGCTGCAGGCAATTTCCTCGAGATCGGGTTTGCCCGCTTGGCGGGAATTTGTCCGTGAAGCTCAAATCTGCCATTACTATATGTGGCTTAGATGGGAATCCATTGCCTGGAGGCAAGATTAGTTGGGAGACTCCGTTACTACAATTGGAGCCCTTCATTCAGAATCCATAACTTTTCTCCTTATCGACTGCTCATCGGTCCCATTGGTCCTGGGTCATCCTTGGCTTTCCTTGGCTTTCTCGTCATAACCCTGTCGTGGATTGGGTGAAAGGACAAATTATCCAGTGGAGCTCTTATTGTACACAGTCTTGTCTAACTATGCCTTTGCGAATTATTCAGTCAATCCCTGAGCAGCTTCCCTCTCAATATCATGAATTCTGGGATGTGTTTTCTAAAAAGGCTGCCGACACATTACCACCACATCGTGACTTTGACTGTGCTATCGAGCTTATTCCTGGTTCTAAATTGCCCAAGGGACGCTTGTACTCTCTCTCTCTGGTCCAGAGACCAAATCCATGCAGGAATGAGAAAATTAGGAGAAAGGCTTCATCAGGCCATCTTAATCCCAAGTAGGAGCTGGATGCTTTTTCGTATCCAAAAAAAAAAAGGACGACTAAGACCCTGTATTGACTACCAAGGATTGAACCTCATTACAGTCAAGAAAACGTATCCCCTTCCTCTCATCTTCGTATTATTCGATCAATTAAGAGGTGCTACAGTCTTCACCAAAATCGATCTTCGTGGTGCATATAACCTCATCCGTATCAAAGAAGGAGATGAATGGAATACGGCATTCAATACGCATTCTGGCCACTACGAGTATCTGGTCATGCCATTTGGTCTTAGCAACGAGCCTGCGGTGTTTCAAGATCTGATTAATGAAGTGCTACGGGAGTTCCTTGATTGTTTCGTGGTTGTCTATTTAGATGACATTCTCATCTATTCCAAGTCATTAACTATACATCGGGGTCACGTCAAACAGGTCCTACAGAAATTGCGAGAACACCACCTTTACTCCAAATTAAAAAAGTGCGAGTTTGAGGTGCAGAAGGTATCCTTCCTAGGTTATGTAATTTCTTCTGAAAGGTTCTCCATGGATCCAACCAAGGTCCAAGCTATCCTGGATTGCGTGCAACCAAATAATCTCAAAGCGGTGCAGAGGTTCCTGGGCTTTGCCAATTATTATAGAAGATGCATTTGTGGCTTTGCTGATATTGTGGCTCCTATTGTCACCCTGACCCGCAAAAGAATGGATTCCACTAATTGGTCGCCTCAAGCAATAGCTGCATTTGAAAGCTTGACAAAGGCCTTTGTATCCGCTCAGGTCCTTAGACACCCGGATCCTAAAAAAACATTTGTTCTTGAGGTCGATGCCTCCGATGTCGGTGCTGGTGCTATATTGTCTCAGAAGGACTCTGATACTCACCGTCTGCACCCATGTGCCTACTTCTCGCGTAAGTTCTCTTCAGGCGAAGCCAACTAAGATGTGGTCAATAGGGAACTACTGGCAATTAAATGGGCCTCTGAGGAGTGGCGACATTGGCTGGAGGGTGCTATAGATCAAATCTCCGTTATCACGGACCATAAGAATTTACAATACATACAATCGGCCAAACGTCTGAATCCCAGACAGGCCCGCTGGTCGTTGTTCTTCACTCGCTTCAATTTTGTGATTACCTACCGACCAGGTTCTAAAAATGTCCGGGCAGATGCCCTATCTAGAAGCTTCTTGGCACATCACGTTCCAGTTACTATTCCAGAGCCCATCATTCCTTCTTCCGTAATTCATGCTGGACTAACCCAAGACTTGAGCACCACACTTCAAAGGTTTCAAAGACTAGCTCCTGATAATACTCCAGAAGGATGTTTATTTGTTCCTGTTCATTTAAGGAAGGCAGTTCTTGCAGAAGCACATAATAATAAGACTGCTGGACATCCTGGTATTTAGAAAACATTGGAAATCCTCTCCCGTACTGTCTGGTGGCCATCATTGTCCACTGACGTCAAGAGCTATGTCCTCTCTTGTGAGACTTGTGCCAGGAATAAAGTCCCCAGGAATCGTCCTGCAGGTCAATTGGTTCAAATGCCCATCCCTGCAAAACCCTGGACTCACTTGTCCATGGACTTGATAGTCGATCTGCCACTCTCTGCAGGACACAACACCATATGGGTTGTGGTAGACCGATTCAGCAAGATGTCACACTTCATACCATTAACCAGGCTCCCTAGTGCTCGAAATTTGGCTATCCTGTTCATCCAGCATATATTCCGTCTCCATGGACTTCCTATTGACATTGTTTCTGATCGTGATTCCCAATTCATAGCGCAATTCTGAAAATTCTTCTGTACCCTTCTTGGCATCAAGATTAGTCTTTCATCTGCATACCATCCTCAGTCTAACGGGCAAACAGAAAGGGTTAACCAGTCCTTAGAGCAGTTCCTACGTTGTTACACTTCAGAATTTCACGACAACTGGTCCTCCTTGTTACCCTGGGCGGAGTTTGCCTACAATAATTCGTGTCATGCATCTACTCAAACCTCTCCATTCTACTGCAATTTTGGTTTTCATCCCAGATCCAATTCTTTGTAGTCTCTCAATTCTGCTGGTATTCCGGAAATTCTCTCCACAGCCAGGGATCTTAAGGTCATCTGGAAAAAAGTGCAGTCATCATTGAGATGAGCCTCATTTTTTTCAAAAAAAAATTCGGACCGCCACCATACCGCCTGCTCCCTCAAAGTGGGCCAGAAAGTGTGGCTATCTAAACGCAATATTAGGCTCAGACAGCCTTGCAGGAAACTGGGGCCTAAATTCATCGGTCCATTCCTCATTGTCAAACAGATTAATTCTGTAGCTTTTAGATTGAAAATTCCTGCTTCATTGAGGATCCCCAACACGTTCCTTGCTCCCTGCTTAAGCCTGTGCTATACCCAAATCAATCCAAGCTATCAAGTTCGCATGTACAGAATCGGAATAAACCTCAAAAATATATAATTCAGAAGATTCTCGATTCTAAGAAGGTGCAGGGTCAGGTTCACTTCCTAGTATTGCAAATCCTGTCTGCCAATGCAGAGCTGTGTCTCCAGTAATGTCAGCGCGCTTCCTTGTGTAGTGAAGTCGGTCTCCTCTCAAGTGTTGCAGATGTTGGAAGCAGATCAGCTATGGCCACAGCTAACTCACTTCCAAGGTAGCGGATTTCACATTAACGATACCAGCAAGATGCTGGCATACCATAATTATTCCAGTCTCCTGTTAAAAAACAAATTGTGCAGTGTATATCAGAATATATGATATTTATATTGTGCTATATTATACAGAGAATCTAGGGTTGCTCTGGGCCCCTAGCAGTACACACGTTGGCTAATCTCTGATGAGTGTATCCATATTGAGAATATTTAGACAGCTACATTCTTGATGGCGAGTTCCACCTCAGATTTTTCCGTGCATGCACAGTAGCATGCATGCCTTCTTACCAAATAGGGATTAGTCCTTGCCCTCCACACCCCAAAGAGAGTCAGGTATATATATGGCCCCTCTGACAGTCAAAGAAAGCCAGAAAATAAGTCTACTGACTAACTGCTGCTGGCTTCAGTTTGCATCCTGTGTATAGTCACTCCCTGTGACCTTTGTTTCCTGGTTATTCTATCCACGACTGTATGTCCTAGTAATTCCATCTATGCCAGTGTGTCTTGGTTATTCCATCCACGCCACTGTGTTCTAGTTACTCTATCCACACCAGTGTGTCCTGGTTGCTTCATTCATATCAGTGTGTCCTGGTTGCTCCATCCATACCAATGTGTCCTAGTTATTCCATTTATGCCAGTGTATCCTGGTTATTCTATCTATATCAGTGAGTTCCAGATCATCTGCCAACTTATCTCCTTCCTATCATTCTTGCCTGATTCCTAACACCTGCCAGTTGCAACTGACACCTACTCGGATGGCTGCAAAATGCTTGGGGATAGCAGCTATGCCCATACCTCCTTGTGGGGGTTCCTGGTGAACACCTACCCTTATTAGACTCTGCAACTCCATTATAGACACTACGCCTACAGTAGCTGAATGTAATAAGTTCCAGTGTGATTCCTAACAATGGCATTCTACTTGATGCATCCTTACCAAAACAGAACCACCATGAAAAAGAGAGGGAGAGGGACCTTGGCCCACAGCCAAATGATGAGGCCTAGGAGGGCATGAGACTGGGAATTGCTAAAAGTTCCATCTCTACAAAGATCAAGAAAATCTTTTATATTACAGATGGTTCTATGCATCAGAGAGCCTCTCCTGCCTGTTGGAGGGGTTGTGGCTACAGGGGCACCCTCCTTCTTATTTTGTGATCTTATTCTATAATAGCACGCTTCTGGGACTAAACCCATGCTCTCTTAAGAGGCCCACTATTTGACGACCCTTGAGTGTTCCTTCTCTGATACTCTCTCCCAGATCTTGATTAATTGTTTCATGTTCAGGCTGGAACATGATGTTCCACGCAAAATATAGCAAATACAGCAAAATACTAATTTGAATATGAGCTCTCACAAAATGGCAATGCAAAATCCACCTCTTCTGCTTTATATAGTGTCTGCAGAGATGTAGTGTCATGTCAGTTTGCTTGGGAACACCCGTAATGGCATGGGAATGCCCCTAATGATGTTGGTAAGGCCCACTATCATCATCAAAGGGGTTATGGAAGGTACTCCAGTATGGATAAACTAGATTAAAGTATACCTGTCATTTTAGATATAGTCTTGTAGGGAACCGCAGCTTATGTACTTACGCCTCCACGTGTTTTGTAACCCAATCAGTGAGGAGAATGATGAAAAGCCTCAGTCACTTGCAAACATGTTCAGCAAGCTTTTCGCTGACAGAGCTCCGGGCCCCACGTGTCATGGACCAATTTTTGGGGTTGGCACCTCAATATGTCTGCAATTTGGACACAATATAGCCTATAGTGCAATAGAAAACCAAAAAACAGCGCTGATTGCAGGAAACACTAGACTCTCAAAAATGTAGACGTGGGTTGTATAAGATAAAAGGCAAATTTATTAAAACATATAAAATCTGCAAACAGAAATATATTTATATCCTTGCAAAACATGAACCAGCTGGTAATGATAGCAGTGTTCCCAGCACAATATACTTGACCAATAATAGACAATCATAAATGATGGATGGATTCGATGATAGTAGATCACTGTGGGGTCTATAAGTGTTGGGTAAATATACCAATTTCAATCATATCATTAATCTTCATGAGAATTTGAAGCACAGTGCCTAAAAGTGCTCAATGCAAACAATGGTATTTAGGGGAATACAGAGCTCCGTATAGGTGTATTAGTGTGTGTCAAAACAGGAGCCATTCCATAGCAAATACACTTTAGAATGTCAATGCCCTTGATGACTAATAAATCTCCGTTCAGCAGAACTCAATATGAACCACCCGGTTTTAGCAAACAAATGCAAATGATTACCGTAGATGAATCGATAGTGTGATGTAAGTCCTGCTCCACCAAATGGGTGTAACCGTACTCCAGGAATCAGAGGTAAGGCTCCAAATAATAAACAGCGGGGAATGATGTTCACCGTCCAAATTGTGTTGTCTTTTGGATAGCGTAGAGGTAATAGAACAGCAGACACAATGTAACGATAGTAGGACACACACACGCTCTGTAGTGATCGGAGCCGCCACAAGTCTCCAATACCAACTTCAAGATGAATAATAACAGCTGGTCACGTGCCTGACGCGTTTCATCACCATTAGGTGATTTCATCAGAGGAAGTGAGTTGTTCTCATACGGGTTTCTCTTAAATACCTTCATTCAGATCAATTAGTCATCAGATGTTTAGAGACCACAGTCTTTTCCATCATTTGTCTGTTGTAACAGTTATATAACGTGTGCAACAATGCAGTAATGTAGGTAATAAAATATGGAGTATTTGCCTTACTCTACATCAGAGCTGGCCGGCCTGTGGTGCGGAGTCTAACGAACCCCCTGGAGTTCACCAAGAACCGCCGCATGGCGGGATGGGCTTTGCTGTGGAGGATCGCAGGTCGCAGTCCACTGGTCTGCCTCTAGAGGTAGGGATGTAGGAGGTAGCTCACGATCACACTGGAACTGGAAGGTAAGTATGAACCACTCCGTGGTCAGGATAGCCGAGGTCTGGTAAACTGGATACATATAATGCGTGGTACAACAAGCCTGGGTCTGGTACACTGGAGTGAAGATATATATGTAGTCAGCAAGCCTGGGTCTGGTACACTGGTGCGGAGATATATACGTGGTCAGTAAGCCTGGGTCTGGTACACTCCAGCGGAGATAGATACGTGGTCAGCAAGCCTGGGTCTGGTACACTGAAGAGGAGATAAATACGTGGTCAGCAAGCCTGAGTCTGGTACACTGGAGCAGAGATTAATACTTGATCAGCAAGCCTGGGTCTGGTACACTGGAGCAGGGAAGCCTGGGAAGTCAGCAAAGCAGGCCTGGTACACAGGGAATCCACACAGAAAACACCAAGTCTGGGAACAGAGGAAGTTGCTCTGACGCTGCCCAGGCGTCAGAGCACGGTTTTCACAGTCTGCAGTTTTGAATCCCCTGCCCTGTGCTGTCATGTGACAGCGCTGTCGAGACCCGGAAGAGAGAGAGGATCGCGGCGCTGGAGCGAGGACAGGTGAGTTGTAACATCTGTATGCATTCAGGCTGCTTTAATAACAGCTTTAGATGAAGTTAAAACCCACTTTACAATGTACATACATATCGTTCATGCGATTATCACCAATCAATTAAGTGATATAAATATATGCTAAAAAATACACAATACTGAATAAAAACTTTTAAACTTTTTAAAAAGCCCATATCATTAATTAATGTAACAACCATCACAGAAAAATATATATATATAAATATACACATGTATACATATACACATGTCGCATACATGCACACATGTATACATAACATACATACATATACACTAGTCAATAATAACACAGCTTTTTCTCACACTGACATTAAATATAGATATAAATACAAATATACATGGAGAATCTATCTCTCCATATATAGATAATTAAGGAAACACTCACAACAACATCACAACTATCAAAATAGAGTTATATACAGATTCATAAATATAATATAGGACACCCTTCTTTTTATATCTGCCCCGAATAAAATAATAAACACTGTATACTAACTATAATCAAGGACAAGTATCTGTAAATTATCAAATATTATACATCTCAAAAAGACAAAATGACAAAATAATAAAATGTTGCAATCTTCACTACAGAATATCATTTAATTCTAATGCTTCATTCAGTCCAACCGGACTAAAGGCATTCAGCTGATGTATCCAAAAAAATCTCTTGTGTGCACAAACATTTGAACCGATCACCCCCTCTAACAGTTTGTGCAATGTGTTCAATGCCACAGATGGTAAGACTTTCATCTTTACCGTTATGTACCAAATTAAAGTGGCGTGAAACACTGTGATTGTTTTTCCTATTCAAAATATTTCTTCGGTGCTCCATGAATCTCAATTTCAAGGCCCTTGTGGTTCTACCCACATAAATGAAATCACTGCATTTGAGAACATATATAACATAACATGTGTTGCAATTAATAAGACTCCCTAACTTTATATTTCTTCTCCATATGATTAAATTCTACCAACTTATTCTTAATATATAAGCATGTGGTGCATCTATTTAAACCACATTTATAGCAGCCTTCCACACGTGTCGACATCCAATTAGGGACAGTCGTGATTCTTGGTGTGTCATTTACATGACTTTGAATCAAGCTCGGGGCAAGAATATTTTTCAAATTGATATTTCTTCTAAAGATTACTTTAGGGTTACTTGGTAATAATCTTCTAAGGTAATTATCTTGTTGGGGGATACAATAGTTTGTCTCAATAATTCTCCTAATTTCTCCAGATTTGCTGTTAAACTTAGAAACAAAGGCAACAAAAGACGATACCTCACCCTGTTCATTTTCATCACATTCTCGGTTAGTGGAACATTTTCCCTTTAATAGTAAATCTCTATCCAATCCGTTAATACTCATTATAAGCTTTCTCAAGGACATAGTCAGGATAACCCTTCTCTCTAAAAGCATTCAACATGTCCCTTGCCTGCATTTCGAATGTTAAAGGCGAGGAACAATTCCTTTTGAGGTGTATTAATTGTCCCTTAGGGATATTCTGTTTCCACTTCATATAATGAGAGCTTTTATAATGAAGATAGCTATCCACATCTACCTTCTTCTTAAATGTGGAAGTTTCTAGTCTCCCACCCCTAACTGTAATCTGTAAATCTAAAAAATCCATAGTAGTTGGATGGTATCTACTGACAAACTTTAAATTGAAATCATTGGTATTGAGTGCAGAAACAAAAGACAATGCTCGTGACTCCCCTCCCTTCCATACGATAAATAAGCCATCTATGCACCGGCCATAGAAGACCAAATCCGCGCCAAACTCGCCCCCCCCCCACACATGGGCTTCCTCAAAGGCACCCATGTACAGTTTGGCATAGCTCGTTTGCGAACCTAGTCCCCATGGCCGTACCCATAATCTGAAGATAATACAAAAAATAATTATGTGACAAAATAAACTGAATTGATTCAACAATAAATCTTGCAAGATCCTCAGTGACTGAGGTATCCCCCAATAGTGGTTGCTTAATCACCTCTATACCCATAGTGTGAGGTATATGACTATATAGTGCCTCTACGTCCAGAGTAAGAAAGGCATAATCATCTCTCCATTCCGAATCTTCCAATAAACTCAATAAATGAACAGAATCACGAATGTATGATTTTAATTTCACTACCCGTGGCTGTAAAAAAGTGTCTATATAAAAAGAAAGTGATGAAGTGAGGGACCCTATTCCCGATATTATCGGTCTTCCCGGGGGCTACAGTAGGATTTTTTTGCAATTTGGGTAAATGATAATAGATGGCTGTAACTGGATATAGTGGAAAGAGAAATCAAAACTCGTCCTTTGTTATAACTCCTTCTTCCAAAGCTTCATCTAGTAGTGTTTTAAGCTCTCTCTGGAATTCTATAGAGGGATTTGAATTAAGGTTAATATAAAAATCAGTATTCATGACCTGTCTGTATGCCTCCTTCATATAATCTTGTAGATCCTGAACCACAACCCCCCCCCCCTCCCCCCCACACACACCTTTGTCAGCTGCCCTAACAACAAGAGAAGATTCTTTTTTCAAATCTTTTAGTGCTTTTCTTTCAAGTACAGTGAGATTGGAATTTTTTTTGGGTGGTTTATCGCATAATTCCTTGAAATCTTGTAAAGTAACCTGATAAAAACAATCCACATAGGGGCCTTTATGTGAGGTAGAAAAAAACTCTGATTTGAGTTTAAATCTGTCATAAGAAGAATGTTTCCCAATTGAATAATAGAGGTCATAAACACTAATTGTCTCCAATGGGTCTGTTTTCATATTCTCACTTCTCAGTTTCTCTAGTATTTGTAGACAGTCATCATAATTACTATCAAGCACAATAGGATTGGAATCTAGATCTTTCTTCTTAAATGCTTCATTAGCAAAATATTTCTTCCTATAAAGGGTACGAATATAGCAATTCAATTCAACAAATAACTCAAATAAGTTGGGTTCTGCTGAAGGGGCAAAGTTCAAACCTTTAGCTAGCAGGGACAATTCAGAGTTATTTAATTCTTTGGAAGAGAGATTAAACACTCCCCTTGAATTTATCTCAACCTTCTACTTCTGTCCTGCTCTCTCTCTTCCTCTCTTACCTCTGGTACATCCCTTAAACGTTTTAGTGTATATGTATGTATGTTTATTTATACATGTGTGCATGTATGCAAGATGTGTATATGTATACATGTGTATATTTATATTTATTTTTTTTTCTGTGAAGGTTGTTACATTAATTAATGATATGGGCTTTTTAAAAAGTTAAAAAGTTTTTATTCAGTATTGTGTATTTTTTTGCATATATTTATATCACTTAATTGATTGGTGGTAATCGCATGAACGATATGTATGTATATTGTAAAGCGGGTTTTAACTTCATCTAACACTGTTGTAAAAGCAGCCTGAATGCATACAGACAAATGATGGAAAAGACTGTGGTCTCTAAACATCTGATGACTAATTGATCGGAATGAAGGTATTTAAGAGAAACCCGTATGAGAACAACTCACTTCCTCTGATGAAATCACCTAATGGTGATGAAACGCGTCAGGTCACGTGACCAGCTGATTATTATTCATCTTCAGGTTGGTATTGGAGACTTGTGGCGGCTCCACTCACTACATAGCATGTGTGTGTCCTACTATCGTTACATTGTGTCAGCTGTTCTATTACCTCTACGCTATCCAATAGACAACACGATTTGGACGGTGAACATCATTCCCCGCTGTTTATTATTTGGAGCCTTACCTCTGATTCCCGGAGTACGGTTACACCCCTTTGGTGGAGCAGGACTTACATCACACTATCGATTCATCTACGGTAATCATGAACGGAGATTTATTAGTCATCAAGGGCATTGACATTCTAAAGTGTATTTGCTATGGAATGGCTCCTGTTTTGACACACACTGATTCACCTATACGGAGCTCCGTATTCTCCTAAATACCATTGTTTGCATTGAGCACTTTTAGGCACTGTGCTTCAAATTCACATGAAGAATAATGATATGATTGAAATTGGTATATTTACCCAACACTTATAGACCCCACAGTGATCTACTATCATCGAATCCATCCATCATTTATGATTGTCTATTATTGGTCAAGTATATTGTGTTGGAAACACTTCTATCATTACCAGCTGGCTTATGTTTTGCAAGGATATAAATATATTTCTGTTTGCATATTTTATATGTTTTAATAAATTTGCCTTTTATCTTATAGAACCCACGTCTACATTTTTGAGAGTCTAGTGTTTTCTACAATCAGCGCTGTTTTTTTGTTTTCTGTTGTCATTTGATACTTGAGACCCTACAGGTCTTACAACTGCAGGTGTAGACACATTACCTCTCGCTCTCATTAATATCTTTGAAGATCCCTATTTCATTGCGCCAGGATTGTTTGGTATATTTTTACTTGTGGAAATTAGGAGGATTGTAAGGTGTAAGTTCACTATTACAAATAAAATATGAATTAAAAGTTTAATCTGGACCAGGTGGTTATCCCAATGTAGAAGATAAAGTATTATATATAGTGATGTTGCTTGTAATACCTTTCACACAACAATGTACAATACATGTTATGTAATAGTGATGTGGCAGGCGTCATGTGTGATTTCATACAATTTAAGCTATTTTATTTTAATAACATCTCCTATGTCAAGTTCATATGCAAGTGGTGTAGAGTTATTTGTAAAAAAAATTGCCATGGTGGAGTAATGCTCCATGTGTGGTGTTTGTTTGTAACCATACAATATATATATAAATATATAAAACAATGAGTAATTTTTTTAAAACATTTCTTCAAACTGAATGTCGCAAGGGAGGAGGACACAGAGGTGGAGCCAATCCCAGTCCCCTGAACAAGAATGTAAGTATTTTGATTTAATAATATAAAGCAAAAAAAATGAGTGACTTTGCCCCTTGGCATAACCATGTTGCATTGGAGGGGGAGGTACAGTTAAAATGTGGGGATAGCTTTATAATTGGGGTAGGGAATGTCCTAAGTCAACTTTAAATGTCAGTGTAAAAATAAAGCTATCAAGTATTTGTGTCATACATGAAAAACAGCCAGTATTTTCCTTATGTGCAGAATAATAAACTAATGTGCAACCCTTACATTGCAATATGGTTTTGACAAGGTTTAAAATGAATCAGGCCCATCATCATCATCATCATCATCATTATTTATTTATTTATATAGCGCTAATATATTCCATAGCGCTTTACAATTGGGGACAAACACAGTAAACTAATGTAAACAAACTGGGTAAAACCGACAAAGAGGTGAGAAGGCCCTGCTCGCAAGCTTACAATCTATGGGATATATTTTAGTATGCTGTTTTGTAGAAAAGTATAGGCCTCTCAAATGATTAATTTGCTGATTCTGCATTTGCCTAGACCTAGGTGAATGCTGCTATTATACAGGTGTATGAATTTATTGGAATAATAACTGTTCATCCTTAAGTAAAACAACCCTAGCATAACTACATCTGCATGTACCTCCAAAATGTAGTTCTCTGGCTAGTACTGTGTTAACAATAAGATGAATCTTTAGGATAATGTATAGTAATGTAGCACCTCTCAACTCTGTAGACCTCAAAACAAATATAAAACAAATATAAATTTACTTTATGCAAATTTTACTGTTGTTTACAAGGTCACTTAGTGTAAGTGATTACTTGTGGGGGATGTTTAACCTTGCTTGACAAAGGACCTTAGTACTGAAATGATGCTGTAATGTTGGTGTTAATAAAGTTCCAATTTCTAAATGCTTTTGTTTTCTTTCCCCTGTATGATTTAAGTTGTGATGGCTCATAGCATTATTATCGTTATTATTATTGTAGATCTGTAAGACACTACAGTGCTCCACAGCGCCGTACAGTAGGGAAAACAAGGACATACATTGTCACGCCTGAGGATCTGTCTGTACCCAGACTCGGTTGTGTCTCTGGAGTTAAGCTGTTGACTACGTACACAAAGTTGGGTGACCTGATTATGTTCCTTTGCATGTATGTGAAAGGACTGGTACAGATGGTGATTAGACTAGCAGAGGAGACCAGGTAGGAACCGGAATGCTGGACCGGACAGGAACACTGGATTGGACTGGAACTGGAATGCTGAACCGGACTGGAACTGGAATGCTGGACCTGACTGGAACTGGAATGCTGGACCGGACTGAAACTGGAATGCTGGACCGGACTAGAACTGGAATGCTGGACCAGACTGGAACCGGAATACTGGACCGTACTGGAACTGGATTGCTGGACCGGACTTGAACTGGATTGCTGAACCAGACTGGAACCTGAATGGTGGATCAGATGGGAACCGTAATGCAGACTGCACTGTCTGAGCAGAAATAACAGAAAAGACTGCAGACTGCTGGGGACCAGGTTGGCATCTGGAGAATCAATGTTGCACTGGCAACAAGTAAGAGCTCCAGGAAGTCCTTTTATACTAAGTGTTGTTAGCTTATAGGACTCTGCGATCAGCTGAGCTGAAGATTATTTTTGAAGGTAAGTCATGGAGTTTGAAAAACTCCTGAATAAACTATTGAGCCAGTTTTGGAGCGGAGGGTAGTCCAGTGAGGGTAATAAAAAGAGCCATCTTGGAAAACCTGTCAACTAAAACCCAGATGGTGTTGAACCTATTAGAAACTGGTAGATCTGTAATGAAGTCCATAGACAGATGAGTCCAGGGTTGGTGAGAAATAGACAATGGATGACGTTAGCCGGCAGGCGTTTGACGAGATATTTTATGCTGGGCACACCTAGAACAGGAAGCTATGAATCCCTGGATGTCTTGCTTGAGAGTAGGCCACCAATAGGATTTTTGAACAAATTTGAGAGTCTTTTGAAGTCCAGAATGTCTGGAGAATCAGGAGGCATGAGCCCATTGACGCAATTTCTTGTGAAGTGCTGAAGCTACACAAATTTTTCCTGGAGGTGCAGTAGTAAAAATATTGGTGGTAGAAAAGGACACCGGATCGATGATGGGACTGGGTGAGGCAAAGATCCTCATCTTGACCCATGGAACGAAAAAGAGCATATGCCTTACAATTCTGGGATCCTGACCGGTAGGTTACCTTGAACTCAAACCTGGAAAAGAACGAAGCCCATCTAGCTTGTCATAACACCTTGAACTTACCTCTGCAACCACTATATTTACTGTGATAGGGTGAATGCCTTTTTGCATTTACCCTTGAGGGTAAGGGCCCACCTCCACCCACTCTCCTCCCATAGGCAGCACAATACATAATCATTCTAGAGAAAAGCGCGGACTTCTCCACCTTTTGTTTCTATAATGCAGGAGCAGAGACTTGGCGGTGAGGACTGCAGGGACTGAAGATGTGAAGATGTGGCTTGAAGCTTTCACCCCTTCCTTTCTCCAGGGCACATTCCCAAAAGCGTAAATCATCTTTAGTACACAGGGAAATTATTTCATCAAGTGTAGAAGGCAGATCATGAGTAGATAGCCTTAGTTTTATCGGACAAGCCACTCCAGAAGGCTGCAATCAGGGCCTCATCATTCCACTTCAACTCAGAAGCTAATATTTGAAAACTGAACCTGGTACTGGAACACATGACGAGAGCCTTGTCGAAGGCGTAGAATATCTAAGGACGTTGAAGTGGTTCTGTCTGGTTCGTCAAAGATCTGACGGAAGGCTGCTGTGAATCCAGAACATCAGCAAAGCAGGATCTGCTCTTTCCCTTAATGGAGATGCCCAAGCTAATGCCTGTCCCGATAGGAGGTAGATAATGTACGCAACTTTTGCTTTCTCACTGGGGAAATTGCTGGGCAGTAGCTCAAAATGGATCTCACACTGATTAAGGAACCCCCTGCACAGTTTTGGATCGCCATCAAACTTGCAGGAGTTGGCAGATGAAGAAAAGAAGCCGTGACAGGAACTTGAAAAGGTGGATCTTGTACAGAAACAGAAGAGTCACCTGAACTGAGAATAGTTTGAATGTTATCCAGACAGGAGGACAATTCTTGAAGGAACCGTATGATTTGTTCCCGTGCAATTTCCTGGCTCACAAGCCGATACACCAGGCTTTGCATTGAGCCCGCTCCTTGGGGCAGATCACCAGCGGGATTCATTAGGCCAGTACAAACTGTCAAGCCTGAGGATCTTTCTGTACCCAGACTGGGTTGTGCGTCTGGAGCTAGACTGGTGACTACGTGGACAAAGCTGGGTGGCCTGATAATGTTTCTCTGCATGTATTGAATGGACTGGTGTAGATAGTGATTACACTAGCAGAGGGGAGCAAACAGGAACTGGATTACTGGACCAGACTGGAAACGGAATGCTGTAACGGAATACTGTAACTGGAATGCTGAAAGAGGATTGCTGTAACCGGAATGCTAGAAGTGAATCACTGTAACCGGACTTGAACCGGTACGCTGAAAGTGGATTTCTGGAACCGGACTGGAACCAGAATGCTGGAAGAGGATTGCTGTAACCGGAATGCTGAAAGAGGATTGCTGTAACCAGGCTGGAAACTGAATGCTGGAAGTGAATCACTGTAACAGGACTGGTGCTGGAATTGAGACTGCACTGTCTGAGCTGGATTAATAGCAAGACTGTTAGCATAATAGATAGCAAGACTGCAGCCTGCTGGAAAACAGGTTGGCATCTGAAATGCAACATTGCATAGGCAATTGGTAAGGGCTCTAGGAAGTCCCTTTTATACTGATAGTTGTTTCCTGATTGGAGACTGCGGTCAGCTGGGCTAAAGCAGCTGTTATGTTCTTCCCCTTAGATTTTGCCCTCATTCAAGATGGCCGTGATTGCCTCATGAAGTTTCCATCTTGGATCTCTGATATGAACTTGCCCTTACAATAGCCCTTATCCAAGATGGCCAGAACTGTCTCTGGAAGATTCCATCTTGGATCTCATTTCCTGTTTGGGCCTAGAAAAGGCACTTCCTGTTATGCAGCCTTTGCTTGAGTATTGTGTTTGTGTCTGAACCAGATGCTTCCACAGAACCTTGCTCCCTTGTGATTTGGAATACAATTACTTGGTACCTCTACAGGATATTTATCCTGTTGATACTATGGACTTGTTTGCTGGACATTTAAGATTTATTTCTGTATCAAAATAAATCCTGTTTACTACAGTACTACCTGGCTATTGGGTTCCGTTTGTGATACCAGAAGTGTGACAGGATACTCGAGCCCAAAATGACGGAGCCCGCCGGGTCAGAACCATCTGCTTTACAGCGACTTTCAGATCTGAGTTTCCACATGCATTCTGCTTCAAGACAACTACAGGAATTTCATGCAAAATTCCAAGAACTGGAGACCCAGTGTACAAATAATTTTCAACTGCAAAATCAACACGTAACTGAGTTGCAAATAAATGTTAATGAACTCAAAGATCAAATAGCGCTTCAAAATGGAGTTATTACAGAACTACAGGTGCGGCTTCAAGAAGTTAATGCTGTAGCATCTTCAGCTGCAGTACATCAGCCCACACTCCCACTACCTCCGGCTCGATTCTCAGGTGATCGTAAAAAAATACAGAGGTTTTATTAATCAATGTAATATGCATTTTAATTTACATCCTACTTATTTTGTGACTGATGTACAGAAAGTACGTTGTATTCTTTTATTGTTGAAAGATGATGCCTTGGCATGGGCTTCTCCTTTGATAGAAGCAAAAAGTCCCATATTACAAGATCTTTCTAATTTTATGGATGCAATGAACCAGATATTTGATGATCCAAATCGAAATGCTACTGCTGAGTCAGTTTTATTAAAGATGTGTCAGGGAAGACGTTCAGTGGCTGAATACACCTCTGATTTCCGAAGATGGATATTGGACACAGATTGGAATTCGGCAGTTAAGCTGTCTGTTTATCGAAAGGGGTTATCTGAGTTCATTAAAGATGAATTATCTAGAGCTGATGCACCCACTGAATTTGAAGCCTTTGTTAAACATTGTATTCGTATTGATGCTCGTCAAATGGAGAGGAAACAAGATAGATGGTGTTCCATGTGGACTCGTCCTAATTATCCAGAACCAACAATATCAAATTACTCTGGAACTCCTGCAACACAACAAATTGAGGAGTCTGAGCCAATGCAAATAGATACCATTCGCAAACAGATTTCTATTGAAAGAAGAGATCAACGACGACAAGAAAATCTCTGTTTGTATTGTGGTAAATCTGGACATTATGTATCTGATTGTTCTCAACGATCTCGCAAGACAGTTGCTACATTGATGGAACCTAAAGACTCTGACCAGAAATCTATTATTTCATGTTGCTCACATCAACTGAATGCTATTATTTCTTAAATCTCTTCACTGTCTACATTTGAGAGAGAGAACAGAAGAATAAAGAATCATTTTTCAATACCAATACAACTTGAGATAAACTCTCAATTTATTTCAACCATGGCAATGCTGGATTCAGGAGACAATGGTAATTTCATGGATATAGATTTTGCTAAACAAAACCATATAGTATTTCAAGAAAGAAAGACTCCTGTATTGATGGAGACAGTTGATGGGTCCCCTATGAATTCTGGTCCCATCACACATGAGACAGAACTTATGTCCCTGATGATAGAACCCAATCATAAGGAGGAACTCACTTTTTTTCTTATCTCTTCTCCAAATTTTCCCATAATTTTGGGTCTCCCTTGGTTCACTAACAATAACCCAGCCATTAACTGGGAGTCTCAAACCCTAACGTTTCAAGATCCTATCAGTGTGGTCCCGCTTGCACAAGAAGAGAATCAGATCTCAGTGTCCCCCTCTTCTGGGGTGGAACAATTGCCTGTTCAATATCAGGATTTTATAGATATCTGTAACAAACAAAATGCTGACAAATTACCACCCCATCGACCATATGATTGTCCCATTGATCTATTACCTGGGGCTGCTATTCCTTTTGGTCGGATTTATTCATTAGCTGATCCTGAATTAAAGACACTAAAGACTTACCTGGAGGAAAATGAAACTAAAGGTTTTATACGTCTTTCAAAATCTCCAGCAGGGGCTCCTATTTTTTTTGTAAAAAATAAAGATGGATCTTTGCGGCCATGCAATGATTATAGAGAATTAAATAAAGTTACCATAAAGAACAGACATCCACTTCTTCTCATCCCAGAATTATTGGAAAGACTGCAGACAGCAAGTAATTTCACAAAGCTCGATTTAAGAGGAGCGTACAACCTAATACGCATTCGACCAGGTGATGAATGGAAAACGGCTTTTCGAACAAAATATGGACATTTTGAGTACCTTGTGATGACGTTCGGGTTATGTAATGTCCCTGCTACTTTCCAACATTTTATAAATGATGTCTTTCGAGATTTGCTTGATTTGTTCATTGTTGTATATCTTGATGATATCCTTATATTTTCTAATTCTTTATCAGAACATCAAGAACATGTTTGAATTATTTTACAACGGCTACGTATAAACCAATTATACATCAAGTTGGAGAAATGCGAATTCCATCGTACTCAAATAACATTTTTGGGTTACATTATATCCCCTCAAGGACTGTGTATGGATCCCTGTAAAGTGCATGCTGTGGTAGATTGGCCCATACCTAAAAACGCCAAAGATGTGCAACGATTTATGGGCTTTGCTAATTTCTATCGACGTTTTATAAAGGACTTTTCTGGAATTGCTGCCCCCATTACTCAGCTCACAAAAAAGGTTTCCTCCTTTCAGTGGTCACCAGCAGCTGATAAAGCTTTTTCCATTTTGAAAACGAAGTTCACGTCAGCTCCTATATTAATTCATCCTGATCCTACATTCCCATTTGTTTTGGAAACTGATGCATCGGATTCAGCTATAGGAGCAGTAATTTCACAAAGAGTAGGAGAAAAAATGTTACTTCACCCATGTGCTTTTTATTCAAGGCAAATGACTGCTCCTGAAAAAAACTATGATGTGGGAAATAAAGAACTTCTTGCCATTATAGCTGCTTTTTCAGAATGGAGACATCTTTTAGAAGGTGCAAAGCATCAAGTGATAGTCCTCACCGATCACCGGAATTTGGAATTCCTTAAATCAGTAAAAAGATTATCTCCCCGACAAGCTCGATGGGCTCTCTTTTTAAGCCGTTTTGATTACCTAATTTCCTATAGACCTGGATCGAAGAATGGAAAAGCTGATGCCCTCTCAAGAGCCTATGCGGAGAATTCTCAACAGGTAAAGCCTTTTCAAACAATAATTCCTGATTCAAAATTTTTAGGGGTTATTTGTACAACTGAGTTATTAACAGAAATCAAGAATGGATATGATATGGATTCTACCCTCATGAATCCTCCAAAAAATGTTAAATTATCTTATGACAACAGAGTCTGACATATGGCACATCAACTATACATTCCAGAAAAAGCACGGTTAAAGGTCATGCAACTATTCCATGACTCTAAATTAGCAGGCCATAAAGGACTTCAGAAAACTCAAGAACTGTTAAGCCGTTCATTCTGGTGGCCCAACTATAAGGAAGATGTAGCAAAATATGTATCCTCTTGTACAACGTGTGCCAGATTTAAGACTCCTCGTGCTTCTCCTTTTGGACTACTACAACCTTTGCCAATACCTACACGTCCATGGGATTCCATTTCCATGAACTTTATTGTAGAACTTCCGAGATCTAAGAACTATCTTTGTGGTAATTGACAGACTGACAAAGATGGCTCACTTTATACCCTGCCAGGGTACTCCTACAGCAAAAGAAACAGCCAACTTACTTATAAAAGAAGTTTTTCGTTTGCATGGCGTTCCTAATGATGTGGTGTCAGACCGAGGTGTTCAATTCACATCACGATTTTGGAAACAGTTTTGCAAATCCCTTGGCATTGTGGTGAACTTGTCCACTGCATTTCATCCACAGTCAAATGGACAAACGGAGCGAACAAACCAAACACTTGAGCAATACCTCAGATGTTATATTTGTCACCTACAGGATGATTGGGTTGATATCCTCCCCATGGCTGAGTTTGCATACAATAATTCTCAACATTCATCTACAAGATTTAGCCCTTTCTATGCTAATCTAGGATATCATCCAAATATTTGTCTCAATCTACCTTGTGACTCTCCAATTCCTGCTGTGGAAGATAGACTGATTCTTATGCAAAGTAATCTTGAATTATTAAAAGAGACATTGAAAACTGCTCAAGAAAGATATAAACGTGATGCTGACAGATGACGAAGGGCTGCTCCAACTTTTACTATTGGTGATGAAATGTTAGGGCTAATGCTCCTGTATTGCTACACAGAGGTATTCTTAATCTGCAATTTGACAAGCCAAAGTTAATATGTATAATGCTGTACCAGCAGTATGAAGTATATGATCGATCAGAGCTCAAAGAAAAGAAACCACACGACCTGTCTGGTGTCCAAATTGAACTGCTTTATTTTTCAAAATGGCTTATTGTTATAATCATTATCGCATCATAATCACGTCAGTGTAAATCAACCAATTAATTATCAATGTACTATTTTGATATAAACATATATTGCAAGTATAACAGATACATCGTAACCAATAACAAGAGGAAATGGAATTTCTGCAGTATAGCAAAATAGGCATAAAATATGATTCTCGTCAACATGTTGATTTCTTATATTTCTCAATATCCTTTGATTCTTCTTGTTTTTTGATCTGGAATGTTCTGTGGATAGCGCATTTCCAGACATTTACAGAAGTATAGATGCTTGCGGTTGTCTGCTTTAGTCAAAGGAAATTGATACGCAATATCTGAGCTTTAGCTTAAACAACACAAACTCTTTTTAGCTGATCTTGACAGAAAACATTGCATATGTTAAAAGCATACATTAATACTTTAAAACTCATTGTCTGATTAGCTTAATTTATGATTATAGCTTGTTGATCCATTATAGCTTAAGGTCCCTAAATAATAAGATAACTTTTCCATCATTTATATGAACCTAGACCCCACAGTCCCTATTCTTTATCATATTAATTAGGGCTAAACTTTCCTGCCTAACAGGTAGTAAGAGAAGAGGTTAAAGCGGTTTGTTGATGAATATGTTTCGCAACGACGCATAGGCTTGTCCTACCGCCAGAGCAAAGGCTAATGGCCATTCGACACCCCGCCGCTGTAACCTAATCACGACCTTCTATGACTCTATTATCAAGTGGGGTCCCTCCATATGCTTCATAAACATGTTCCTCAGATCTCCTCCTCCCATCTCTAGTTAGTCCCCATCTTTCGTAAATGTTATCCATTGTCCTCCTTCTTGCTTGCGCCCATCTTTGTAATATCCTATTTCTTTTCGCTTTCTTATAGCTAGTTACACTGCAAACTCCCAGTTTACAAAGTAAATAACAAATCAGTAGAATACTCATTATTTTTGCCAGTAAAGTGAGAATTGCAGCAATCCAACCACTCGGACCAGAGAACCAATTAGCTGGATTCATGCATCCAAATGCTTTGTCCCACCATGTATCATTTACAATATCAGAGTCATAATTAGCTTTTCTAAAATCTTCCTTCAACTTTTCAATCTGGTCTATATAGTTTGATATGGTGTCTTCAGGATTTTTATCAGTGATATTGGAAATGAAATTACAACAGTGTGTTCCAAACTCTGTCTCTAATGTAAGACAATACCCTCCTGACTGTGCTGTCAAATAGTCTAAGACCAATTGGTGTTGTGCAAACTGCGTTTTTAAAGCTTGTAGTTCTTTACCCACATATCTGAAAGTTTCATCATAGATCTCAGTGATATTATCCAACAAGTTTGTTAACTTTATTATCATTTTATAGTTGCACGTAGTTCCCCATGTTCCAAAAGTTATTAAATTACCAAGACCAATTGCTACTTTATGGCCTTTTGACTTTTCCAATAATGGGACATGTTTCTGTCTTACTATTTTGATTTCTCTTTTCTGAATAGAGTGATGTGTGTGAGGGCCACTTTTAGCTGGTTTGAATTTCTGGAATAATTCCTGATGTCATTATATATGCTGCCGGTACCACTCGTCCCACTGTACAATTACCATATCCACCATAGGGCAGCCATTTGTAGGCATAGCTACCGCATAGGAAATAAAGCCCATCTGGCAACAAAGAAGGTGCCGCCATCCATATATTTTTAATGTTCTGTATTCCCTGTCTTACTATGGTGGCGTTTACATACACTATTGATTTGCTGCTTCCTGTCATATTCATCCAGTAGGGCAACTCTCCTTCTACCCAGAGCCCTATCCATGTCAATGTTCTATTATTCCAGCGCACTCTGTACGTTGGATTTGTAGAACTGTAGTTATGGTATCTTCCAGGGGGTGACCATTTATCTACCCTGATCATAGCTTCCTTACACTGTGCTCCTCCCAAATACCTTCTTTTAGGAACTTTATCTCCCATGCTTTCACCATATTGGGGAGACCTAATGGTAATACAAAAGGATGTATTCCGATTGAGTAACTTAACTTTTATTCTAGGAGGGGATTGGAAAGCATATCTGTTTGCGTCTTCTGGGCTATAAGTGTCATTGAAATCATACGTAACCCATTCTTCCCATTTCATGGGGAGGAACATCCAAGCCATTGTATTTGCTGAAACAGGGGAATGAGAGCATACCCAGCAATCTGACTGATTTGTCATTCTACTGATTGACTCGTGCATGTATAAAAATAAGTTCTCTGGATGCCATTTTGGAGAGTTACACCACCTGATGCATATTTCCTCTGGAGGCGCTCTACAATATTCGCAGATGCATTTGGGAATAGGGGGCAGGTGCTCACAACCCTTGTTTAGCATTTGTCTTTTAACTCTATTGGCGGTCTCGTGTGTTAGTGTTGGGATCATGGATACATTTCTGCAACAATCTTTCATGCATTGATTTCTCACTTCTACTATGGGGGGACACATGTATAACCAACATATCTCCACTCTTTTCAGTATTTCATATCTCTCTGAGTACAATTGCATTGACCCATTTTCGTTTTCACCTGTGGTACGTATGTATATTATTACAACACACAAAAAGATATAACATCTCATTTCTCTGCCGGAGGTTCAATTGTTATTTTGGTCTTTTTGCAATGAGATGCGTGTATCCAGGTGTCTCTTCCCAGAACCTTGACTGATGTGGGGGTTGTTAACACAACTTGATACGGTCCCGTATATCTGGGTTCAAGGGTTCCCCTTACATGTTTTTTTAGATACACCCAATCTCCAATTTCCAGTTGGTGAGGGTTACTCAGGGAACCTGAATCAGGAAGAGAGGAAAATACTTGTGCATGCAAATTAGCAAGTTGTTTTGTGAGACACAACATATACCCCGTCAAGTCCCCATGCTTATGCTGTAATTCTTGGGGAAAATAACAACCTGTTTTTGGTACTGACCCGAACAATATTTCATAGGGGCTTAACTTCAGTTTTTTCAATGGTGTGGTTCTAACAGCGAATAAGGCTATAGGCAGACATTCTACCCATGTTTTCCCTGTTTCTCTCATGGCTTTTTGGATTTTTAATTTCAATGTACCATTTAGCCTCTCTACTCTTCCGCTGGCTTGCGGTCGGTAAGGGGTGTGAAATGCTTGGGTGATTTTTAGATCTGACATTATATTCTGCATGACTTCTCCCGTAAAATGAGCTCCTCTGTCTGACTCAATCACTTCAGGAATTCCGTATCTGCAGACTATTTCTGCTATCACCTTTTTTGCAGCGGTTTTTGCTGTAGCTTTGCTAACCGGCCATCCTTCGGCCCATCGACTGAATATGTCCGTACAAACTAAGACATATTCATAGGTGCCACACTTTGGTAACTGAATATAGTCAATCTGTAGTCTTTGGAAGGGGTATTCGGCTCTTGGAGTATTTCCGATTGGTGTTTTTACTCTTTGTCCTGGATTGTTTTCTGCACAGATCCAACACTACTTCACAAATGCGTCGGCTGCTGTATGAATCCCTGGCGCTATCCAATGTTGAAGTATTTGTGCTGCTGTCTGTCCCTTGCCTTTATGGTCCAGACCATGTGCTATTTGTATCATAGGAGTATATAAGGCTCGTGGCAGGCAAACAAGGTTTTCCTTGGTCCAGAGGCCTGTACATGATTTCTTAGCTCCATGTTTTTTCCAACTGGCATGCTCCAATGGTCCTGTTTGTTTCTGCATCTTTGCCAGGTCTTCTATGGTGACTCCTTCCTGTACAGAGGATTCTATGTTTAAGATATACAATGATTGAACAATAGGTTTTAGTGCTGCTTCTTTAGCCGTCTTCTCCGCAAAGGCATTGCCTTTTCCTTCTTGCGTCTGTTCTTTGGTGTAGGCAGCAACTTTTATGATGCCTGCTTTGATTGGTAGTTCCAATGCTCTTGTCAGTCTTTCTATTAAAGCAGCATTTTGAATAGTCTTGCCTGTTGCTGTCCTGAAATTTCTGCTTTTCCAGATGTTAGCATAGTCCAAAGCCGTGCCCCAAGCATATCTTGAGTCCGTATATATGTTTACTGTTTCACCTTCCGCAATTTCCAGTGCTCTCAATACTGCCATTAACTCTGCAGCTTGTGCTGAGGTACCCGGGGGAAGTGGTTCTGCTTCCATGACATCATACATCGTAACAATTGCATATCCTGCTTTTCTGATTCCATCAACATAATAGCTAGAGCCATCAGTGAAAAAAGAAAAATTTGAGTTACTTATTGGCTGATCAGTCAAATGCGTCGGATACGCTCTTTCCAGATCCATCAATGCCACACAATCATGCTCATGTTCTTTGTTGTCCTCGTCATCCACAGCACTCAGATCTGTCCATTGCCCATTCTGTTCCCAGTCTTCCTGCTCCAGTCTCCCTATTCTTGAATCGTGAGATTCATACAATAATGGTAGAAGTGTTGCTGGATTTAAGACTGTACACCGTTTTATGGTGACATTTGATGAGCTGAGAAGTGCTACTTCATATTTTGTCAATCTGGCGCTGGAGATATGTCTTGTGGTTGCTTGATGTAGTATTTCCATGACTGCATGTGGAACTTGAATTGTGAGTGGGTGATCCAAAACAATATCCGCACATTTGTCCTTCAATATGGTGGCTGCAGCAACTGACTTGATGCAGGTTGGTAATGCCAATATAATGAGGTCAAGCATTGTTGAATAATAGGCCAAAGGTCTCTGCTTTTTACCGTGTTCTTGTGTAAGGACTCCCAAGGCATGCCCTTTGTGTTCATGGCAAAATAACAAAAACTGTTTGTCATAATTAGGTAGTCCTAGTGCTGGTGCAGAGCATATAGTTGTTTTATAGCTTGAAGTGCTTTTTTTCTCTCTTGATAATTGTCATCATTACAGGTTTCTTCTTTTTTGATCAGGTTGTATAAGGGTTGCATGAGTAATGAGGCTCCTGGTAGCCACTCTCTGACGTAACTCACGATTCCCAACAGTCCTCTGATTTGTCTTTGTGTTTCAGGTACTTTTGCTTCCATTATCACCTTTATTCTTTCTGGTGTGAGGTGTTTCATCCCCTGAGAAATGCAATGTCCCAAAAATGTTACTGTCTCACGAACTTCTTGTATTTTATTTTTAGAGACTCTACAATCCTCTTCCGCCAAGAAAATTAACAGGTGTTCAGTCTCTTGTTGGCATTCTTCCATGTCTTCTACTGCAAGGAGTAAATCGTCCACATATTGCAATAGTTGTGTCTTTTCTGTATAGAGCGGGGTCCATCTCTTTAAAACTGTTGCCATTGCCTCAGTGAATTCCGAAGGGCTCGTAGCCCCTCCCTGGGGCAGTCTTGTCCAGCAGTATTGTTGTCCATCATGTGTAAATGCCAGATATAGCTGTGACTCCGGTGTAATTGGAACTGAGAAAAAAGCATTAGCTATGTCTATGACTGTAAACCAATTTGCTTCTGGTTTGATAGAGTTCAGTAAAGTATGTGGATTTGGTACTAGAGGCGTTGGAATCACCATTTTTTTGTTGATTTCTCAGAGATCATGAATCATGCGGTACGCAATAATGCCGTCTATTGTTAATCGTTTCTTGACGGGAAAAAGGGGCGTATTGAATGGCTACTTGCATTTCCGTATGATTTGATTGTCCTCATATTCTATAATTTGTTCCTTCAATGCTGTTGTTTGATCTTTGTTGAGTGGGTATTGCTTGATTGATACTGGAGTTTTTCCAGGTTTAAGGGTAATACTCACAGGAGTTACCCTTAATAATCCCACATCATTCTTGCCTTTTGACCATAGCTTGGAAGGAATCCTGCTGGTTGGGTCTTCATCTGGATATGGGTCATCAGGTCCGTCAATTTCATTCATTGATAGGAAAACTTGCACCGCACCATCAATTTTCTGTTTTATTTTTTCTGGAAGTCTGCTTGTAAATATTACCTTGTCTCCTCGATATTCTATTACTGCTTGTAGCAGTTGTAGGACATCTGCTCCCAATAAGTTCACTGGACAGGTGGGTGATATCAAGAATTCAACTGGTATAGGTGTTGTTATATCATTAATTTGCAGGATAATTTTCTTACTTCTTTTCAACTTTACCTTTGTTCCTGTTAGTCCACTTGCTTGTATTTCTTCTTCTGTTATCAGGTTTTCTGGTACATCTTGTTCCCTCAAAACTGTTTGGCTTGCCCCCGTATCGATTAGACATTCCACCTGGTTACCATTAGGTAATTTTATTGAGACCAGATTTGAATCTGAATCATAAGGGGTGTCTTGGAGTGTGTATACGGGGGTGCCATACCTTCAGCTCATCTCGGGAGAGGGAGGGAATTTGGATTTGTCTTCCTCCTTTTTCTTCAGCCACTTCTTGTGTTTCAGGCAATCCCTCTTCATGTGTCCTGGCTGATCACAAAAGAAGCATTTACCTGAGCTTGGGGATTGGAAAAACTTGGGCTTCATCCCTTGGTCAGGCCGTCCTTTCTCCCTCCATTGGCCTTGTTCTTGTACCAAATGGACAGTAATTGGTTTGGCTCTTTGTTTTTCCTTTTTCTCCCTTTCCCTGTCTTCAATACCTTCACAAATTTCAATTATTTGTACTATTGGCAAAGATCTGCATGCTGGCTCGCATTCATATAACAGTGTCCTGATCCTGGGGTCCAATCCTTCAAGGAAACATTTCTTCAACAGCTTTATCCCTGCATCCGTGGTGACGTCTATACCATCATTTGTAAGGGAACTTGTCACTCTGTCTAGGTACACTCTGATTGGATCCTGTCTCTGTACCACTGTTTCTGGACCCTAGGATTTCTTTTGCTGTTCATAACACCATTTCTGAATTCTGCGCAAATATGCAGTTCCACTTCCTGCACTTTTCTGTTGATCCATCCTTGGGACTGCTTCAACTGGCAAATATCCTTGTCCTGTTTCATCCCCTTCATTATAGGCGTTCATTGCTGCTCTGTCTCCAGCTCGCATCTTTGATTTAATATTCAAGTCCATATCTAGCCATGATGGAGTCCACACCATTAGTACTGTGTTCATATATGCAGCAAAGCCCACTGGAGTCTTGTATGGATCCGGAGCATCTTTAATTATTCCTTGTATTTCATAATTGGACCAAGGCACATACTGTGGTGCTGTCAGTATGCGTGGATTAATTTCCCCAGCAACATGTGCAGGATTAAACGTGGGATTAGGGTATTAATGCGTTCGTACAGGTGCAATCAATGTCGGGTATGTGTCCAATTCAGAAATATCAGATAAAATGCCTTTCCTTCTGGTTGGTGGTGTTTGTAGTTCTTTTTTTCCTGGCAGATTATAATCCTGAATTTCTCTCATCATTCTTTTCATATCTGTATCGAGTTGTTCCTGGCTCATATGATTCCAATGCTATTTTTTCACAAGCCATTTCATTTTCATTCACCAAATTTTGGCAGTCCCAGCAATACCAGGATCCTCGCGTTACACATTTATGGCAGAATGTACACCCTCTTTCTGGGGGAAAACTGCCTCCAGGTTCTTCATATGATTCGGGCTTTATCTGGGATGTCGGCTTGGAATATTCAGCCCTCATGGGAGACTGAGTTATCAGGTGCTTGCGGTCACTCATTTCTTCTGGATATTCTGTCATTGCCTTTAATGCATCTTGTGCAGCTTTATGTGGTCCAGTAATTGTTGCCTTTGCTCCTGTCGCTTCTTGTGTGCTGTGGTCTTGTATCATATCTTCATCATGGTACGGAGGGAGTAGATGTGGGTGTACTGTAGGGGCAGATGCAACATAACCCCTGTTATCATTATCTTCAAGATCTCTCTCCCTTTTCCGTTGTTCTTCCAGGATTTCACTAGTAGCTAACCATATGTATACTTGATCTCCAAAATTTTTCCTTTCAATCCAATCCTTATTCTTTTTTCTAAAATCTTTCCATTTTTGGTCCAACACCCCTTCTGGAGGGAATCCAGCCCTTCTGAAGACTTAATTCATACCCTTTATTGCATGATTACCCTCCTTTTCTAATACTATTTCCATAGGGGTGCGCTGGTCCCTTTTACTTTCAGAAGCCCCCATTCTGCTGACTCCGTATATATATAATGGGTTAGTTATACTTTTATGGCTTCAGATGCTTTAATAGTCTTCCACTGAAATCCTTCAGTTATACCATAAAGGGTGGGTAACATACAATGAAGATCTGAATTAGGGCAAAATGGACTCTCTGTTCTTCTTTTTTTTTTTTTTATCCTGAATGAAAAGACTTTAATTACTTTAGAATATATCTGTTTGGAGCTTCAAGTAGCATTATTAATGTGAAATCCAGTTGTACAAATTATTTGCCAAATTCCTTTTTAAGGTCTATGATTTATCCCTTTTGTAAGACCTAACTTTAATTGACAATAATTCACAGAAGCAACTATAATATATTCAAGAGCATATATTTTGCTATACCACACAACTTCAGCTGTTTAATAGTCAGAATCCCACTCCTCTCTGTATGAGTGAAACATTCTAGATATTGATATTAAAATTTTATATATATCTTACAGGCTAGTTTCCTTAGTTACAACACTTTCAGTTTGTTTTTTGTTTTGTTTTTCACAACACTTTCAGTTCCTTATTTAGTCAACACTTTCAGTTTCTTCTTATCAAGCCAAAAAATCCCACATGCCAACAACCTGACCCATAATAAACAAATAAGTCTTCTCTTACTGCGATTTGACCCAGAGTCTGTCTTAAATTACTACCAGGACATACAATAGGATTTACAATATTTCCTGCACCTCCTTGTTCTTCTGGCGTATTTTCTAACAAGTGCTCCAAGGTTATACCCAGAACATGATGTAAATAATCAAAATCTTCAATGTGAGTTCCCACTATAACTGTCAAATTTTCCCAGGGGGCTGAATTTAATCCCCAATATATTCCTGTGTGTCCTATTTCAGGCAATATCCCAGTCAATGTAAATATGCAATCTCCTCTTGACTGAAAAACAAGGCACCCGGTACAGTTTCCACAGCTCAATTGAATCGGTTGATCCATCAACTATTCACTTTACAATTCAATATTATTATCCACTCAATATTTTAACCACCTGCTATCCCTTTTACAACGATCTACAGAATAACCTTTAATTATTATTTCCTTTTCAGGACCTTTTGGTAATATCTTTAAGCTGTGCAAACAAAGGGCTCTATGGTCCTTGGGAAAATAATTATGGGGCCACTCTAGAATTAAATCCGAACAATCCTTTTCCAATTGATCCTTCAAATATTCTGGATTTAAGTGGCAACCTAATGTAGCATAGTATTCTGACCCATTTGCTACATAACCAAATTGTACATCTTTACTTGTTACAGCTTCCAAATGTGGACCCTTGAATATACTTAACTTTCTCAAAATTACACAACACGTACAATTTTGACAGGTTCCTAACCCCATACACTGTCAAATAATCAAACAATACAATAATCAAGAAGGAAAGAAAGAAAGAAAGAGAAAAAACCCACAAACACTTTCCCTTCCTCTTTCCCCAACACAGATATAACAATGAAGGAAACTGTTATTCTAACCAAATAATTCTATTTCATTATTACCACATTTTGCATATACAATAAACTCATATCTTAGCAAATCTTAGCAATAGCAAAACTTAGCAAAACTTAGCAATTAGACTGAACTTTTAAACTAAAGAAAACACATGCTTTACAATCCTAGTTAAAAATATGACTCATCAGTTGGGTTTATGGAACTCGACAAATCAACTAGAAAGAAGTATTTCTATGAACCACAAGTTCTGAATACTGAGCAATCAAAGGTGTAAATCACAATGCAATTGATTACTCACCATGGATTCTGTAGTCAGCTGTTGTGGATCGTTATAGAAAGTTCTGTACTCCTGACAGATGATTGTGAGATTCCCGGGTGCAAGGCACCAAATGTTAGGGCTAATGCTCCTGTATTGCTATACAGAGGTATTCTTAACCTGCAATTTGACAAGCCAAAGTTAATATGTATAATGCTGTACCAGCAGTATGATGTATATGATCGATCAGAGCTCAAAGAAAAGAAACCACATGACCTGACTGGTGTCCAAATTGAACTGCTTTATTTTTCAAAATGGCTTATTGTTATAATCATTATCGCATCATAATCACGTCAGTGTAAATCAACCAATTAATTATCAATGTACTATTTTGATATAAACATATATTGCAAGTATAACAGATACATCAAAACCAATAACAAGAGGAAATGGAATTTCTGCAGTATGGCAAAATAGGCATAAAATATGATTCTCGTCAACATGTTGAATTCTGATATTTCTCAATATCCTTTGATTCTTCTTGTTTTTTGATCTGAAATGTTCTGTGGATAGCGCATTTCCAGACATTTACGGAAGTATAGATGCTTGCGGTTGTCTGCTTTAGTCAAAGGAAATTGATACGCAATATCTGAGCTTTAGCTTAAAGAACACAAACTCTTTTTAGCTGATCTTGACAGAAAACATTGCATATGTTAAAAGCATACATTAATAATTTAAAACTCATTGTCTGATTAGATTATAGCTTGTTGATCTATTATAGCTTAAGGGCCCTAAATAATAAGATAACTTTTCCATCATTTATATGAACCTAGACCCCACAGAAGTATGGTTGTCAACTAGACATTTAAGAATGAAGGTACCATCTGCTAAGTTGGGAAGTAAGTTTATTGGTCCATATAAGATCATTGCATAGATTAGTTCAGTGGCTTTTCGATTGGATCTTCCTGATTCCATGAAGGTACATACTGTTTTTCATGTATCATTACTAAAACCTTCAGTTAAGAATCCATTTCCTGGTCGCTCTTTGCCTCCTCCTGAGCCAATTCAAGTTGATGAGCATGAGGAATTTATAGTCGAAAAGATCCTGGACTCTCGTATTTTTCAAAACCAATTACAGTATCTGCTACGTTGGCAGGAATATGGGCCAGAAGATGACTCTTGGCAATCTGCAAAGGATGTTCATGCCCCACTTTTGGTAAAAGCATTTCATCAACAGCATCCTGGGAAGCCTGGTCCTAAGTCGTCCGAAGGACGTCGTTGAGAAGGGGGCATCCTGTTATGTTTTTGCCCTTAGATTTTGCCCTCATTCAAGATGGCCGTGATTGCCTCATGAAGTTTCCATCTTGGATCTCTGATATGAACTTGCCCTTACAATAGCCCTTATCCAAGATGGCCAGAACTGTCTCTGGAAGATTCCATCTTGGATCTCATTTCCTGTTTGGGCCTAGAAAAGGCACTTCCTGTTATGCAGCCTTTGCTCGACTATTGTGTTTGTGTCTGAACCAGATGCTTCCACAGAACCTTGCTCCCTTGTGATTTGGAATACAATTACTTCTACGGTACCTCTAAAGGATATTTATCCTGTTGATACTTTGGACTTGTTTGCTGGACATTTAAGATTTCTGTATCAAAATAAATCCTGTTTACTACAGTACTACCTGGCTATTGGGTTCCGTTTGTGATACCAGAAGTGTGACAGCAGCACACTGAGTTGCTGAGATGGATCGGGTGACTAAGTCCAAGATGGCAGCTCCCATGAACTGGAATTGGAGGGAATCTGGAATGGAGGTTGTTATCACCTGATTGGCTGAGAGAAATCATGTGACCGAATCCAAGATGGCTGCGCCCATACATTGATTCTGGAGAGATCTCTGAAGTGGAGACAGACTGGACAGTATTTTACAGAGAGGTATGAAACCAGCAGAGCCTGAGGATCACAGGGACAACTTGGAAAGGCAGTGAAGAGGTAAGGGACAAAATCTGAGAGCCTGGTGTGTGACAAGTGGTAGTTTAGTAGTTTTGATGTATTAAACTTTGGTTGCCAGTAGGGGCACTCACATGCCTAACACAGGTTGTGGTTAGAAACTAAGGGCCTGATTTATTAAGGATCTTAAATGAAGAGGTATTTCAGTCTCCTGGACAAAACTAGGGATGTGCACCGGCGACTTTTGGAGTCTCGTGTTTTGTGTTTTGGATTCGGATTTGCTCGATGTTTTAGGTTCCGATTTGTTTTGCAAAACACCTGCCGAAAGGTTTTGGTTCGGATTTAAGGTTTTGGATTCGGATTTTTTTTGAAAAAAACATAAAAAGTGTAAAAATCAATTTTTTGGGCTTATTTTCACTCCTACGCTATTATTAACCTCAATAACAATCATTTCCACTAATTTAAAGGCTATTCTGAACACCTAACACCTCACAATATTTTTTTTTTTTAGTACAAAACGTTGCAACGAGGTATCTTTCTGGACTGCATAGAGGAGTGTTCCCCACAATATAATTAAAAACCCATCAACTGGTCTGAATAACACCCAAAAATAGTTTCTGGACTGCGTAGAGTAGTGGGCACTGGGCACCACAATAAAATATATAGAAAACCTTCAACAGGTCTGAATTACACCCAAAAATAGTATCTGCACTGCGTAGAGTAGTGGGCACTGGGCACCACAATAAAATATATAGAAAACCTTCAACAGGTCTGCATTACACCCAAAAATAGTATCTGCACTGAGTAGAGTAGTGGGCACTGGGCACCACAATATAATATATAGAAAACCTTTAACAGGTCTGAATTACACCCAAAAATAGTATCTGCACTGCGTAGAGTAGTGGGCACTGGGCACCACAATAAAATATATAGAAAACCTTCAACAGGTCTGAATTACACCCAAAAATAGTATCTGCACTGCGTAGAGTAGTGGGCACTGGGCACCACAATAAAATATATAGAAAACCTTCAACAGGTCTGCATTACACCCAAAAATAGTATCTGCACTGAGTAGAGTAGTGGGCACTGGGCACCACAATATAATATATAGAAAACCTTTAACAGGTCTGAATTACACCCAAAAATAGTATCTGCACTGCGTAGAGTAGTGGGCACTGGGCACCACAATAAAATATATAGAAAACCTTCAACAGGTCTGAATTACACCCAAAAATAGTATCTGCACTGCGTAGAGTAGTGGGCACTGGGCACCACAATAAAATATATAGAAAACCTTCAACAGGTCTGAATTACACCCAAAAATAGTATCTGCACTGCGTAGAGTAGTGGGCACTGGGCACCACAATAAAATATATAGAAAACCTTCAACAGGTCTGCATTACACCCAAAAATAGTATCTGCACTGAGTAGAGTAGTGGGCACTGGGCACCACAATATAATATATAGAAAACCTTTAACAGGTCTGAATTACACCCAAAAATAGTATCTGCACTGCGTAGAGGACTGGCCACTGGCCACCACAATATAATATATAGAAAACCTTCAACAGGTCTGAATTACACCCAAAAATAGTATCTGCACTGCGTAGAGTAGTGGGCACTGGGCACCACAATAAAATATATAGAAAACCTTCAACAGGTCTGAATTACACCCAAAAATAGTATCTGCACTGCGTAGAGTAGTGGGCACTGGGCACCACAAAAAAATATATAGAAAACCTTCAACAGGTCTGCATTACACCCAAAAATAGTATCTGCACTGTGTAGAGTAGTGGGCACTGGGCACCACAATAAAATATATAGAAAACCTTCAACAGGTCTGAATTACACCCAAAAATAGTATCTACACTGCGTAGAGTAGTGGGCACTGGGCACCACAATAAAATATATAGAAAACCTTCAACAGGTCTGCATTACACCCAAAAATAGTATCTGCACTGCGTAGAGTAGTGGGCACTGGGCACCACAATAAAATATATAGAAAACCTTCAACAGGTCTGAATTACACCCAAAAATAGTATCTGCATTGCGTAGAGGACTGGCCACTGGCCACCACAATATAATATATAGAAAACCTTCAACAGGTCTGAATTACACCCAAAAATAGTATCTGCACTGCGTAGAGTAGTGGGCACTGGGCACCACAATATAATATATAGAAAACCTTCAACAGGTCTGCATTACACTGCACATACGGCTGCTCCTCCATCCTCTCCATCATATACATGTTGGAGTTTCAGCGTGTCAAAACCTCTTGTTTTTGATAATGGCAGTGCATTTTGAATATTTTTCGATTTGCCCCACCACACTGAATGTACTTTATCTATGATACGCATCTATCTTTCTTGACTGCGTAGTGTGGTGGCCTCGGTACACAATTTGGTACCAAGGCCACAATATAATTAAAAAACCCTCCACGGGTCAGAATTCCACCAAAAAAGGGTATGGACTGCGTAGTGTGGTGTGCCCGGAACACAATTTTTTACAGCGCCAACAATATAATTAAAAAAATTGGGCATCAACTGTCACCGTTGTTTAATATCTGATACACCTAAATATGGACTGCACAGTGGAGTGGCCCCGGTAGTAAATTTGGTGCCGGGGCCACAATACCTCCTCCAACTTCCAAGTGTAGTGTTTATAAAGACAGACAGCGTCGAAGTGTTATTTGTTGACTTTCTTAACCCTAAAATTGTCCCTGTTGCAAATATTCGTGCACTGGAGAGTTACTTTCATTGAAAGACTCAAGCTTTCAAGTGTAGTGTTTATAAAATATAAACAACAATACAGTAGTTCTAGAGCACGTCAATACCTCTTGTTTTAAATTATGACAGGGCATTTTACTTTTGGTTTAATTTCTTGAATTTGTTGAAATTTGGTTTTACTTTTTGAACATGGCAAACGACTGTTGAATGGTCATATAATGCAAAAAAAAAAGTTCCAAGATGGAATTGTCCTTGGGCCCTCCCATCCACCCTTATGTTGTTGAAATAGGACATGCACACTTTAACAAACCAATCATTTCAGCAACAGGGCCTACCAAACAACTTTGGCTGAAATGATTGGTTTGTTTGGGCCCCCATACCAAAAAAGCTATTCATCTCTCCCTGTACAGACTAAACAGGCTCTACTGAGGCAAGATGTCGTCCTCATCCTCAACCTCTGATTCCTCTCCCCCTACAGTGTGTACTTCCTCCTCATCACACATTATCAATTCGTCCCCGCTGGACTCCACAACCACAGGTCCCTCTGTACTATCTGGAGGGCAGTGCTGTACTTCATTGAGAAATTGATTATTCATTTTTATAAACATCATTTTTTCAACGTTCTGAGGAAGCAACCTCCTTCGCCGCTCACTGACCAGGTTCCCCGCTGCACTAAAAACTCTTTCCGAGTACACACTGGAGGGGGGACAACTCAGGTAAAATAGAGCCAGTTTGTACAGGGGCTTCCAAACTGCCTTTTTTCCCTGCCAGTAACAATATGGACTGTCTGACATGTCTACTTGGATGGTGTCAGCAAAGTAATCCTCCACCATTTTTTCAATTGTGACAGCATCCAATGCAGCGAGAGTAGACATGTCTGCAATGGTTGGCAGGTCCTTCAGTCCGGGCCAGATGTTATCAGCATCCCCGCCAGCGCCTCTTTTAGGAAAACTGAGCTTTTTCCTCGCAGCCATAGATGTGGAAGAAAATGAGGGTGGAGCTGTTGGCATGTCACGGTCCTCTTCAGAGGACAATCTCCTGACCAGCAGGTCTTTGCACCGCTGTAGACTTGTGTCCGCCGGAAACAGAGACACAACATACGCTTCAAACCGAGGATCGAGCACGGTGGCCAGAATGTATTCCTCTGACTTTAAAAGAGTGACCACCCTCGGATCCTGGCAAAGCGTACAAAGGGCTACATCCACAAGAGCTACATGCTTGGTGTAATCGCAATGGCTTACCAGCTCCTCCCTCACTTTCTCCAGCTGCTTCTGCAACAGCCTGATCAGGGCAATCACCTGACTCAAGCTGGCAGTGTCGTAACTGACTTCTCGTGTGGCAAGTTCAAATGGCTGCAGAACCTTGCACAACACGGAAATCAGTCTCCACTGCGCTTGACTCAGGCGCATCCCCACTCCTTTGCCAATGTCGTAGGTGGCTGTGTAGGCCTGAATGGCCTTTTGCTGCTCCTCCATCCTCTGCAGCATATAGAGAGTGGAGTTCCAGCGCGTCACAACCTCTTGTTTGAGGTGATGGCAGGGCAGGTTCATGGTTTTTTGATGTGCCTCTAGTCTGCGGTAGGCACTGGCTGAATGCCGAAAGTGTCCAGCAATTTTGCGCGCCACCGCAAGCATCTCCTGCACACCCCTGTCACTCTTGAGGTAATGCTGCACCACCAAATTAATGGTGTGGGCAAAACATGGGACGTGCTGGAAATTGCCCATATTTAATGCCCGCACAATGTTACTGGCATTGTCTGACACCACAAATCCCCATGAGAGTCTAAGTGGGGTAAGCCACTGGGAGATAATTTCCCTCGGTTTCTCTAATATGTTGTCAGCGTTGTGCCTCTTATTAAAGCCTGTAATACACAATGTTGCCTGCCTTTGCACGAGCAGCCATTTTGTAGATGCTGCTACTGATGCAGCTGTTGCTGTTGCTGCGGAAGGGGATGCATCTACCCAATGGGCTGTCACAGTCATATAGTCCTTCGTTTGCCCAGAACCACTTGTCCACATGTCCGTGGTTAAGTGGACAGTGGGTACAACTGCATTTTTTAGAGCACTGAGGACACTTGATCGTACTTCTCTGTACATTTTTGGTATCGCCTGCCTAGTGAAGTGGAATCTCGACAGGATTTGGTACCGGGGACACAATACCTCCATCAACCCTCTAAATCCCACTCCACTGATGGCGGACACCGGGCGCACGTCTAACACCAACAGTGCAGTTACAGCCGCAGTTATACGCTTTGCAATAGGGTGACTACTATCGTATTTTGTGGTCATGGCAAACGACTGTTGGACGGTCAATTGTTTTGTGAAAGACTTAGCGGTCTTACGACTTCCCCTCTGGGAAGATGACCGACTAACAGCAGCAACAGCAGCAGTGGCAGTAGTAGGCGTACCGCTGCAGGATTCCTCGGATGAATCCAGTATTGAGGAGGACTCAGTCTGGCTGCTGACTTGGGCTGCAGGACTGAATCTGATGGAGATCGTGGAGGAAGTTGACGAGGAGGGTGTTGCTAGTGTGTATCCAACTGGACCACGGGATTTAGGTGTCCCTGTACCGATGAGGGTCCCAGCCCCAGTTCCTGAACTAACCACTGAGCTATGAAGGTTATTCAGGTGACGTATAAGGGAGGATGTTCCTAGGTGGGCAAGATCCTTACCCCTGCTTATTTGAGCTTTACATAAGCTACATATGGCCATACATTGGTTGTCCGGATTTGGATAAAAATAACTCCAGACCGAAGAGGTGCATTTTTTGGTCTTCTGACCAGGCATGACGATGGGCTTTTTCATCCCATGGACATCAGCTGGTTCCCCACCTGGTGCCTCATTTACAATAACCACATCACCATCCTCATCATCAAGTTCCTCCACAGCGCCAGCTACATCATCAATAGGCTTCTCCCGAGCCACCTCTTCCCGTACAGTGATGGGAAGGTCAGGCTTGACAAGCACCAACACCCTTGGACTCGCCTTGGGGATTTGTGATAATTTCTCTTTAGAAGGCAGAGTTGTTTGCTGTTTTGTTGCTGACAGCATAACTCTCTTCAATTTTTTGTAGGGGGGGAGAAGGAGGAGGGCTAAGATCCGTGGGTGAAGCTGAACCACTAGTCATGAACACGGGCCAGGGCCTAAGCCGTTCCTTGCCACTCCGTGTCATAAATGGCATATTGGCAACTTTACGTTTCTCCGCAGATGATTTTAAGTTTCTCTTTTTGCTACTTTTTCTTAACTTGGGCTTTTTGGATTTTACATGCCCTGTACTACGAGATTGGGAATTGGGCTTAGAAGACGACGTTGATGGCATTTCATTGTCTATGTCATGAATAGTGGCAGCAGCTTCAGCATTGGGAGGAAGTGGGTCTTGATCTTTCCCTACTTTATCCTCCCAATTTTTGGTCTCCATTATATGTAGCACAAGATATTATTATTATTATTAATATTTATTTATAAGGCGCTACAAGGCATCCGCAGCGCCGTACAGAGACAAACAAAATCACAATACAATGGGAGACAGCACAGTACAGTAAACACAGCAACTCAGTACGCTCAATGCACAGCTAGAGAGGGCGGGGAAGGGGGAGGGAGGATCCGAAAATGACGGGGCCCAAGAAGGGGGGCGTGGAAGACAGGGAGACCCCCAGGGGGGAGGAGGGAGCGAAAGTGGATGTGGGGTGGAGGACCTTTGAGGAGGAGGGCTAAGTAGCTGGAGAGCAGAGTTAGAAGTGGTGGAAACAGGAGGAGAGATGGCCCTGCTCAGAGGAGCGTACAATCTAAGGGGAGGGGTGGACAGACAGAGAGACGCAGGGGAGAGAGGGAGAGTAGGGGGACAGAGGCAGAAGATAAGGTAGGAAATTAAGTGGGAGACAGAAAGGCTTTAAGAAAAAGGTGGGTTTTTAGGGCCCGTTTGAAGCTGGATAGATATGGGGAAGTTCTGATGGAGGGAGGGAGCTTGTTCCAGTGGAGGGGGGCAGCGCGGGTGAAGTCTTGGATACGTGCGTGGGAGGAGGTTATAAGGGGGGAAGAGAGGCGACGGTCAGAGGCAGAACGGAGAGGGCGGGATGGAGCATGAATAGAGAGGAGGGTGGAGATGTAGGGTGCAGTGGAGTTGGCGAGGGCCTTGTAGGTGAGTGTGAGGAGCTTAAAGAGGATTCTGAAGGGGAATGGGAGCCAGTGAAGGGCTAGGTAGAGGGGGGAGACAAAAGAGGAGCGGCGAGAGAGGAAAATAAGCCTAGCTGCAGCGTTAAGGACGGATCGAAGGGGATCGAGATGAGAGTGGGGGAGGCCAGTGAGGAGGAGGTTGCAGTAGTCCAGGCGGGAGATGATCAGAGAGTGGATAAGGCATTTGGTGGCATCTTGGGAGAGGAAGGGCCGGATGCGAGCGATGTTGCGCAGCTGGAAGCGGCAGGATTTAGCAAGAGAGAGGATGTGGGGGCCAAAGGAGAGAGAGGAGTCGAGGATGACACCAAGGCAGCGAAGTTGGGGGACAGGGGAGATAGAGGTGTTGTCGACAGTGATGGAGAGGTCAGAAGGGGATGGGGTATGAGAGGGAGGAAAAACTATGAGCTCAGTTTTGGCAAGGTTAAGTTTGAGGAATCGAGAGGACATCCAGGAGGAGATGGCAGAGAGGCAGGCGGACACCCTAGAGAGGAGGGAGGGAGAGAGATCAGGAGAGGAGAGGTATAGTTGAGTGTCGTCAGCGTAAAGGTGGTAGCTGAAGCCGAAGGAGCTGATGAGTTCACCCAGGGAGGAGGTGTATAGAGAGAAGAGTAAGGGTCCCAGAACAGAGCCCTGAGGGACCCCGACTGGAAGGGTGGATGGGGGGGAGAGAGACCCAGAGGTGGTGACAGAGAAGGAACGGTGAGTAAGGTAAGAGGTGAACCAGGACAGGACTGGGCCGGAGAGGCCGAAAGACTGGAGGGTGTGAAGGAGGAGGGGGTGGTCAACGGTGTCAAAGGCTGCAGAGAGGTCAAGGAGGATGAGAAGGGAGAAGTGGCCCCTGGCTTTTGCAGAGAGGAGGTCATTGGTGACTTTAGCCAGGGCAGTTTCAGTGGAGTGGAGGGGGCGGAAACCAGACTGGAGAGGATCAAGGAGGGAGTATTCAGAAAGGTAGGAGGTGAGACGGCTGCAGACGAGCCTCTCAAGAATTTTGGAGGCAAATGGGAGAAGAGATATGGGGCGATAGTTCGAGAGAGAAGTGGAGTCGAGATTAGGTTTCTTAAGAATGGGGGATACGAGAGCATGTTTGAAGGAGGAGGGGAAGATGCCAGTGGAGAGGGAGAGATTAAAGAGGTGAGCGAGGTGGGAGCAGGTGGTGGGGGAAAGGGAGCGAAGAAGGTGGGAGGGGATGGGATCCAGGGGGCAGGTAGTGGGGGGGGATGATAAAATGAGAGAGTGGACTTCCTCGCCGGTGGTGGGACGGAAGGAGTGGAGGGGAAGGTGGTTGGGGGGGGAGGACAGAAGAGTGGGAGGGGTGGAAGAGAGAGTGGAGGAGGAGATTTCAAGTCGGATGGCCTCGATTTTAGAGGAGAAGAAGGAGGCGAAATCAGAGGCAGTCAGGGAGGAGGGGGTGGGGGGAGGGCAGGGGGCCAGGAGAGTGCTAAAGGTGGCAAAGAGGCGGCGGGGGTTAGAGGACTGGGAAGAGATGAGGGATTTAAAGAAAGATTGTTTAGCGAGTGAGAGGGCAGAGCTGTAGGATGAAAGGATGAATTTAAAGTGGAGGAAGTCAGCCAGGGAGCGGGATTTTCTCCAGTGACGTTCGGCAGAACGGGAGCATTTTTGGAGGAAGCGGGTAAATTTGGAGTGCCAAGGTTGGGGTTTGGAGCAGCGGGGGTGGACGGAGTGGGCAGGGGCAACCGCGTCCAGAGCGGAGGTGAGGGTGTGATTGTAGAGGGAGACCGCCTGGTTGGGGCAGGCCTGGGAGGAAAGGGGAGAAAGGAGGGTATCGAGAGAGGAGGACAGAGAGGCAGGGTCAAGAGCATCGAGGTTGCGTATGGACAGAGTAGGTTTGGGCAGGGGGAGGGGAGCAGGAGAAGAGGAGAGAGAGAAGGAGAGGAGATGGTGGTCGGATAGAGGAAAGGGAGAGATGGAGAAGTCGGAGAGATTACATAGGTAGGAGAAGACAAGATCAAGGGAGTGACCAAGGCAGTGGGTAGAGGAGGAGGTCCATTGGGTGAGACCAAGGGAGGAAGAGAGGGTGAGCAGTTTGCTGGAAGCAGGGTAGGTGGGGTTGTCGATGGGGATATTAAAGTCACCGAGAATGATCGAGGGGAGATCGGAGGAGAGGTAGTGAGGAAGCCAGCTAGCAAAGTTGTCAAGGAAGAGGGAGGTGGGGCCAGGGGGGCGGTAGATGACAGTGACGCGGAGATGGATGGGGTAGAAGAGGCGGATGGAGTGAGCTTCAAAAGAGGAGAAGGAGAGGGAGGGTTCAGGGGGAATGACACGAAAAGTACAGGTGGAGGAGAGGAGGAGGCCAACTCCACCGCCAGGGCGGGCACCAGGCCTGGCGGAGTGGGTGAAGGAGAGGCCACCATAGGAGAGGGCAGCGGGGGAAGTAGTATCAGAATCGGAGAGCCAGGTTTCAGTAACGGCAAGAAGGTTAAAGGAGTTGGATAGAAAGAGGTCGTGGATAGCAGTCAGCTTGTTGCGGACGGATCTGGCATTCCAGAGGGCACAGAAGAAAGGGGGAGAGGAGAGGGGGGAAATGGGGATGAGGTTAGCAAGATGAGCAGCGCGCGGGGGATGGCGGGGAGGAACGGGAGAGGTAGGGCGGGGGGAGAGTATGGGTATGGAGTGAGAGCGGGGAGGCATAGTAGGGAGAGAGAGTAACAGAACAGTGAGATAGTGGGGACAGTGAAAAACAGGTAAGAACAAAGGCAGGAAGACAATGAAAAGGTGGAAGATAATAACGAATTAGGGCGTGGAGGGCATGGAACAACAGTACAGTGAGATAATAAGGACAATGAAGACAGGTAAGAATGATAGCAGAACAGTAAGATAATAAGGACAGCGGATAACAGGTAAGAATAAGCAGGGAGACAATAGCAAGATGGAGGACAATAACCAATTAGGGCGTGGAAGGCAAAGAATAATAGAAGGAGAGGTAATAAGGACAATGGAAATAGGCAAGAATAATAACAGGTAAAACTAGTTGCTGGTAAATATAAAATCAGGAAAAACAAGATAAAGGCATATAAATAGTAGAATAATAACAGGTAAAAAGTAGAAACTTGTAAATGTACAATCAGGAAAAACAAAATAATGGCATATAAAATAATGTTTTATATGCAGTTGATGCAGTTAAGCCAGGGATTCAGCAGGAGAAGGGTTAACTGACAAGCCGGGTCGGTACACAGTTGATCAGTTGCTGCAGATAAGCCAGGGATTCAGCAGGAGAAGGGTTAATTGACAAGCCGGGTCGGTACACAGTAGATCAGTTGGTGCAGATAAGCCAGGTATTCAGCAGGAGAAGGGTTAATTGACAAGCCGGGTCGGTACACAGTAGATCAGTTGATGCAGATAAGCCAGGGATTCAGCAGGAGAAGGATTAATTGACAAGCCGGGTCGGTACACAGTAGATCAGTTGGTGCAGATAAGCCAGGGATTCAGCAGAAGAAGGGTTAACTGACAAGCCGGGTCGGTACACAGTAGATCAGTTGATGCAGATAAGCCAGGGATTCAGCAGGAGAAGGGTTAATTGACAAGCCGGGTCGGTACACAGTAGATCAGTTGATGCAGATAAGCCAGGGATTCAGCAGGAGAAGGGTTAATTGACAAGCCGGGTCGGTACACAGTAGATCAGTTGATACAGATAAGCCAGGGACTCAGCAGGAGAAGGGTTAATTGACAAGCCGGGTCGGTACACAGTAGATCAGTTGATGTAGATAAGCCAGGGATTCAGCAGGAGAAGGGTTAACTGACAAGCCGGGTCGGTACACAGTAGATCAGTTGATACAGGTAAGCCAGGGACTCAGCAGGAGAAGGGTTAATTGACAAGCCGGGTCGGTACACAGTAGGTCAGTTGATGTAGATAAGCCAGGGATTCAGCAGGAGAAGGGTTAACTGAAAAGCCGGGTCGGTACACAGTAGATCAGTTGATGCAGATAAACCAGGGATTCAGCAGGAGAAGGGTTAACTGACAAGCCGGGTCAGTATACAGTAGATCAGTTGGTGCAGATAAGCCAGGGATTCAGCAGGAGAAGGGTTAATTGACAAGCCAGGTCGGTACACAGTAGATCAGTTGATACAGATAAGCCAGGGACTCAGCAGGAGAAGGGTTAATTGATAAGCCGGGTCGGTACACAGTAGATCAGTTGATGTAGATAAGCCAGGGATTCAGCAGGAGAAGGGTTAACTGACAAGCCGGGTCGGTACACAATAGATCAGTTGGTGCAGATAAGCCAAGGATTCAGCAGGAGAAGGGTTAATTGACAAGCCGGGTCGGTACACAGTAGATCAGTTGATACAGATAAGCCAGGGACTCAGCAGGAGAAGGGTTAATTGATAAGCCGGGTCGGTACACAGTAGATCAGTTGATGTAGATAAGCCAGGGATTCAGCAGGAGAAGGGTTAACTGAAAAGCCGGGTCGGTACACAGTAGATCAGTTGATGCAGATAAGCCAGGGATTCAGCAGGAGAAGGGTTAAATGACAAGCCGGGTCGGTACACAGTAGACCAGTTGATGCAGATAAGCCAGGTATTCGGCAGGAGAAGGGTTAATTGACAAGCCGGGTCGGTGCACAGTAGATCAGTTGAAGCAGATAAACCAGGGATTCAGCAGGAGAAGGGCCAACTGACAAGCCGGGTCGGTACACAGTAGGTCAGTTGATGCAGATAAGCCAGGGATAGATGGTATGGCCTTGTCTTTGGAGTGATGATGACACTCCTTTGTACCCCCACAATAATTTCCCACTGTCTTCACAAGTTTTTAGATGTTTTATAATTGTGGACAGATAATTCTGTGGGAGGAAAGACACAGAGCTGATCTAACGTGCAGCCTTCTCCAACTGCCGCCCGCATGCAAGATACTGCAGAATGTGTGAACTTGGTAATATTGCAGTACCACTGGACTTTTACAGCTGAATGTGTGAACTTGGTAATATTGCAGTACCAATGGGCTTATACTGCAGGATTGGTTGTGCAAATTTTGTGGTAATTAAAAAAAAATTAAATTAGTTTTTGGTATTTTTTTTAATATTTTTTTTTTATTTTTTTAAACACTTGGGAATAATGGGGAAATAACTATGCCCTTAGAAGCACAGGGCACAGGACACAGCACCACTGGACTGAAGTGAACAGGACACAGCACAGGACCCAGCAGCACCACTGAACTCAGAAGGACAGACCACAGGACACAGCACCACTGGACTGAACAGGACACAGAGCACAGCACAGCACAGCACAGAACTGAACAGCACGAGATATATCAGGACAGAGGACCACCTAACACACCCTCCCTCTACCCTGATCAATGCCCGAGTGAAGATGGCGGCGACTAGAGGCGAATTTATAGGATCCGAGTATCGCGAGATCCGACAGCGGGATTATGAGTCAGAGCCTCGGTTTCAGATTTGAATTTGGCGCCAATACCCGGATCTGTCTCGGATCCGACTCGGATCGGCAACGTTCGGGTGGGCTCGGATTTCCGAAATCCGAGTGCGCTCATCTCTAGACAAAACCATGTTACAATGGAAGGGGTGCAAACTAGTTTTATGTTTTGCACATGAAATAAGATACCTCTTCATTTAAGAGTCTTGCACCCCATTCTTTACATTAATTAATTCCAACTTGTGTCAGGTGAGTCCCAGGTCTCCCATGGCTGCTAGTGCTTGGGAAAGACTTGCCTTTAAAAGCTGTGTGCAGGTAAGCCTTAAGCCCAGATAAATAGCATAGCATTTGATCATGTTAGGACTGACCAGATTGGGAAAACTTTGGCGTTAGTTGGTCAGCTTAACATATATTGCAATATGTGGAACTAACATTCCCTGTTTTTAATATAGAACAGTATTTAGTGCAGCATTAATTATGTGTTTGGAGAGTGCAGAGTATCCCGTTTTTTTTGTCTATACAATGTGGGCAACCCCCTCTTGCACCCCAGTCTGTACATGGTGAGTGCAGAGGATCTATGTCTGTTTCTGTATATATATATATATATATATATATATATATATATACAGAGAAAGAAAGAGAGAGAGAGATGTGTGTATATATATATATTTATAAGGACACGGTCGTGCCCTTATATTAAGGCTGCATCTAATAAATGACATTCTGCCATTAGGTCTAAAGACTTGGGGGTTAATGTATAAACCTCCGGATTCTTCAACTCCGGCGAGTTCAGCGTCTTCAGCGATTAAATTTAAAGCAGCGCTGCCTTGTAAAGGGTTCATACATTTACCCCTTGGGGTTTGTTTTATAAGAAAGCTATTAGGGCTGAGGAGTGCCTTGGAGGGTTGAAAATTTTGAGAAAGTTATAGTTTTTTTACAATTTGGTAAAATATGCCCCATTTTAATGATAGGGGCTTTCATAACGTTGCACATGTCAGTTAGAGGTTTGTGCTGGGTGTACTCAGACTGGCTTCACTTGAGAGCACAAACATAGCTCTCGCTAAGATGAAGAGATTACCCGCATTTTCTAGCCACAGGGGGGCTACTTAGTGTTTTGGGGATATGGGAGGGGCACCCTGTAGCCCCTCCCATATTATTATTATTATATTAGCCATTATTATTATTATATCTCTCCCTGCAGTGCCAGAAACAGCTGTTAGTGAATCCATTGTAAACCTCCCACCCCTCAGTGACGTCAGTTAATTTATTCACTGCACTGAGCTGGGGTGAGAAATTCAAAAGTGCTTTGTGGTACTTGGACTGATCACACTCAGTGGTGATCACAGCGGGGAGTAGATGTGAGGTATCTGGACATTAGCATCTGACATGTCCCTCATTACAAGTGACATGTACTGGAGAGAAGCTTCAGATAATCTATACACACCCACTTCTCATTGCCGGCTGTGGGCTGTGTTTTACTCATTGGTTTGTCAGCAGAATGTAGTGTTTTCACACACACTACCCCTTCCCAGTGTTGTACTGTACTGCTGTGTGAGAACTCTGCTGCTGAAAACATGGAGGGTTAACTCACAGCTGATTTGACAGACCTTTTCATCACTTCCTGTCTTGGAGGACTTTTCTGTCAGAATCTCTGTAAAAGTCTGTCTGCTTTCACTGGTGACCAGCATCAACACGGACTCAAGTTTAAGGACTGGGGAGGTGATTACAGTGCTGCAGGTGCTGGTGGGAAGCTGAGAAGGACAGAGGCAGAGGCTGGTTCCCTGCTTGTTATGTTCAGATTTTGGAGCTAAGGATTACAGCAGATTTTCACGTGTTGCATGGTCTGTGATCTGCATTACTGACAGATTTAGTATGAATGACTAAAAAACGGGGGGGAAAACCGCACCAGGTAATCCATACGCTTCCTCAATGGTGTATGTATCAATCAAGCCTCAATGGTATTATCCATACATCATGAGGATCGGTGCACCCTGATCATTGGATTACTTGGAACATAGTTAGAGAGAAAAAGAAATTATCAAATTGGGGCACTCAGATGGACAGATTTTTGAACTAAATATATTGTAAATACTGTTAAATACTCCTTTATTAGTATTAATTAAAACATTCTAATAGCGAAATATAAAAAGTGAATAGTCGATAAAGATGATTGAAAAATAAAACTGATAAAAAGACAATATTGGTTGTCCAACCGCATTACTACTCAGCTATCTACTGAACTTGCTAAATTGCATACATATTATTTGAATAAGATTTATTGCAGTGGTTAATTCTCTTGTTTATGACGTTATATAACAGTGCTTGGTAAATAACCTCCTACAATAAGGAAATAAAGTGGATATATTCCCTCCTTGTTGATTATGAAATCAGTGTCATAGGCTTGCAAGGACACAATTGGTTAAATTGTAATATATCAATTTGTCAGGATGTCAATATCTCAGATAAATGCTAATATATACCTTATAATGATATTGGAAATAACCCTGCAAAATAGGAGCACAAGATATAACTCCCGGAGGAACTGTACCTCCAATCCTGCTAGGGTATTGTTATAGTACTAAGAACACTGACTGAACTACATTACCCAGAGGCATTCATGTATGACTGGGCTGATTAATTAGGCATTACCTCTCATGAAGATGTGATCAATCACTAATCCCCTCTTATACATAAGGCTTGATCAAAATCACTAGTCCCTTCTTGTGACATCAGGACTAGGGATACAGCAGGATCTAAACGTGTGAGAAACACTACAGTATGTTGTTGTTACAGTATGATCTGTGGATGCTATCAACATGTAACCTGCTCCAACCGGCAAGGAGGAGTCTGCCTAGCCATCCACAAGTTAATGCCTAAGGAGCGGTACTAATAGTGATACAATCCGTGTGCAACTACATTCATTCTATAGTTCGTATGACACTCTCATTGTCTTGTACGAATCTATAAGGCTGCGTCAAAGGGTCCACTTTTTATGTCTGTATAGAGAAACACTGACAATCTAAAACTACCAAGAGAATTAATTGTGAGTAGTGAACGCGGCGTCTGCCGACGCGCGTTTCGCTAGAAGCTTTTACTTGTCCTTTTATCAGTTTTATTTTTCAATCATCTTTATCCACTATTCACTTTTTATATTTTGCTATTAGAATGTTTTAATTAATACTAATAAAGGACTATTTAACAGTATTTACAATACATTTAGTTCAAAAATCTGTCCATCTGAGTGCCCCAATTTGATCATTTCTTTTTCTCTCTAACTATGTTCCAAGATTTAGTATGAAGCCTGGCAGAGGCAAGTCTATCTTACTGTGGCTGGAGATTTGTATTTAAGTTTTCATAAGACTCGTTGTAATAAAGTAAGTAACAGTATCTTTAATAAACCTGTGTAATGCAATGACTGGGGCTTCATCAGAATGACATTTCAAGTGTATCTCTACAGAAGACTATTTGCGACAAACGCCACCTCTGTCTTCTATGCTCATCTTATGAATGGGGAAACGAAATATGTGCAGGGAGGTTACTAGATTTTAACTAAACTGAGATATACAATATGTAGTGATTACTCCAGAAATATTTATTGAAAGATGTCTTCCAAAAAAGAAAATTCTACATCATTATGATGCCAATGACGATATGGAAAGCTGGATACTGAACCTTACAACAATCTGCAATCAATCATTTTATAGTGCCTTTAATTCAAATGTTTAATTTTTACTTTAGGAGCATTTTAGTTGTCATTTAAAACTGTGCTATTTCTTTTTGTAAGATGTTGACATATTTTGTATTCAAATTATAGACTTTATTTTGATATTGGTTTTAGCATGAACTCTTGATATTTGTTGTCACTTGTACTCTCTTGATCTAAAGGTTCCCTGTGTTAATTTGATATCCCATGGCATTAGGTAAAACATTTTATTTCTGTCTTTACAATTACATCTTGCCCCGTCATGTTGGCATTTCGCTTATTATTTTAAGGTAAACTGCAGTTGTCACTTAATGGTACGGTGTGTGATATAGTATTATTATTATCATTATTATTATTATTATTTACACAAAAATATGTTTGTCACCTGTTGCATTGTATACTCCAGAGAAGTTTTGTTCAGGTATTTACATGGAGAGGGTTGTAAAACAAAATAAAGCAAACAAAACAAAAAAAAAACAACAACCATGTTCTAGTGCAGGGGTAGGCAACCCCGGGCACACATGCCAGACGTGGCACGCCGACCACTTATGTGTCGAAGTCGTATAATTGGATGAATGAAAGTTTATTGGTTAATATTGTTTGCCGTGCGATTGGTACGCCACGTAACACACTCGCATTACAACATTTAGTTATTTATATAATTCATATTCATATTGGTTCCGTTACACTGTAATTTATGAGCAGATAGTATTGGGTTTATTATTAGTTTATACAATATGATTATATGTACATTTCAGTGATATTAAAGGTTCAGGTTATAGGAAAGGTGTCATGTCTAGTATCATATTAAACCCCTATTCATCAGCAGCTGTCCGGTTCCATCGCCAAAGAGGTCGCATATTGCATACTCTATAGTTATTGATGTTAGGGAATAAACCTTTGTATGATGCTAGCTATGATATGCTAATGGACTAATTGTAACTGGAGCACATCCCCTGGAGAGACGACCCCCACCTTTGGATTCCTTAGTCTGAACTAGCCTATGACCTGTTTACCCTGGACCCACCGTTTGTCTGGACCTATAGAAGCAAGCCACGTCATTTGCATTGTTCTCTGTAACACTGAATGTGTATATATGATCATAGCTGCGCTCCCAGTCTTCAGTCATGTTCTGACCACAGTATTCTAAACAGATATACTGTTCACTGGGACCCGTGGAAGCGCAGCGAAGCGAATGCAAAGCGCAGCGGTATGTATGTATCTTTTGGTATTGGCTGTACTGTACTGTATTATATTACAATCATGTATTGAATTGTTAATTTTTTACATCTGCTAAAATAAATCACTTTGTGCGTTAGAAACACAATACAATCGCTTGGGCAATGCTTATTTGAAAACGATAGAATTACTTTAATATATGTCTGGCACATCAGTTCTGCAGCTGTCAGATTAAAGAAGCAGCTTCGTTTTAGGTATGTTCGGCTCCTTTAGTGAAGCAGCTCCCGTGGATGAAGATGCAGACTCCAAAGTTAGGTTTAAGGCCTAGGAGGAACTGGCGACACAGCTATTGTGCCTAGGAGGAACTGGCGACACAGCTATTCTGCCTAGGAGGAACTGGCAGTGCAGCTATTGTGCCTAGGAGGAACTGGCGGTGCTACATTCACAAACCAGGCTCTAGTATGTAGCTCCAAACTTGCATACACATAAATTACCATCCATAAATCAGGACTAAGAGAGATGACTGTGGGAACTATCATCTGTGTGTTCCAGTGAACACACAAATCTGTGAATTAGCAGCTCCACCATTTTGTGAATGACAGCAATCTCACTCCATGATAGTGCTGAATCTGCAGCTAACCACATGATGTGATGACATACCATGTCTGTATTGCGCAAGGAACACGTCCATTAAGGCCCATCCCTTTTTTATAATGTAGCCCCCTCTTGTAGGTCTTATTTTTTATAATGTAGCCCCCTCTTATAAGTCCTATTTTTTATAATGTAGCCCCCTCTTGTGGGTCCCTTTTTTATAATGTAGCCCCCTCTTATATGTCCTATTTTTTATAATTTAGCCCCCAAGAAAATATTTTTTTTATTTACTTACCTTCACTCAGATGGTGTTCCGGTCCTGGATCTTCTCTTCTCTGTTCCTCCTCGGAGTGCTCTCTGTCAACTGAATGATGCTGACGCGACCTTAGGGTCACGCGGACTCCGGAGCCGCAGCAGATGGCTGAAAGAGCCGCGGGTTGCCGACCCCTGAGCTAACCACATGATGTGATGGCATACCATGTCTGTATTGCGCAAGGAACATGTCCATTAAGTTTTCTGCCTTAATCGTCGTAATTTCATTGCTTTTTGCAGTTTGAGTTGAAGAGTTTCAATCATTTTCTTATATTTCAGATTGTGTATAAGGAACCTTAATCGGACATGTTAAACCGTAAGGTTTTTTTGTCTATGGAAAATATATATATATATATATATATATATATATATATATATATATATATATATAGTGTGTGTGTATGTATATATATATATATGTATACATAGTGTGTGTGTATGTATATATATATATATATATATATATATATATGTATACATATATATGTATGTATGTGTATGTATGTATATATATATGTATGTATATATATATATATATGTATGTGTATATATATATATATATATATATATATATATATATATACAAGTTAACCTGTGCATGATACTCATGCATTCTAGTCAAATCAAGCTACTTAAGGTGTTAAAAAGGTTCTTGTCATGCATTTGGGCCCAGCCCAGGCCTCCTTAGGGAAAGAGCGTTACTGCCCGACGCAAGCGCCCTTTTTTAACGTGGTTTTGTCCACATGTCACCACCTCATCATTTTTCTCCATCACCTCATCCTTCATCTTCATCGCCACATCCTTCATCAAGCTACTTAAGGTGTTAAAAACTCCCCACTGTCACCCCCAGCAACCACCAACCACTCCCAACTGTCACTTCTCCTTCAAGAAATATATAGGTCAGTGTATAACTCTGCCCAGCAGGTGGCGCTGCAGCTTGTTTTTTTTTTCTCCACACACACCACTAGGCATTTATATAGTAGATACCGTATATACTCGAGTATAAGTCGACCCGAATATAAGCCGAGGCACCTAATTTTACTACATAAAACTGGGAAAACTTATTGACTCGAGTATAAGCCTAGGGTGGAAAAGAGCGCTAATTTAAAAACCTAAATAAAAATCTATGAAATCATTTTTAGCTAGATGACAAGGAACATTCATAAATGATTATATAATCATTGGGTACAACCTAACCTAAATAAAGGGGTATATAAGGGGTAGGGATATAAATGTATGAACATGGTGGCTGTATTGTTTGTTGATTATGTAATTGCACTGTAAATAAAAAAAAATTAAAAAAAAGGAGAGAGAGAGAGAGAGAGAGAGAGAGAGAAAATAAAAAAAAATAAAAAAAATAAATAAAATAGAGAATAGAGAGAGAGAAAGATCTATTTGTGAAATGTAACTTTTGGTCCACTTCTATGATGCTAGAGATTTGCCCTGGCTAACTTGGGGCACAGAGTTTGATGAGAACTCCAGTTTTCACCAGGGACCTCTGAAAGTGAATGATGGATTTCCACAGAGAACACACAGATTGTGACTTGCAAGGCAGCTGTAGATTAACACCACGGTGGTCAGACAGCAGTCCAAGGACAGAGCTTTGCAAAGGTCAAGGGCAAATAGCACAGGTTAGAAAATGATAAACATGGCCAAGGTCAGAGTCACCGGCCGGCTAACTCAGTCAGAACAAGTGGGGGAGAGATTTTTCACTTACCCGGCAGTGGAACGCATATGCGTTCCAACAACAGGAAGTTTGGCATTTGGAACACAAGTTTGCGTTCCAAATGCCGAACTTCCTGTTGTTGGAACGCATATGCAGAAGTTGACAGCCGAGGGACCGGACACCAGGTAAGTTCACCCGTGTATAAGCCGAGTGCCCTTTTTCAGCATACAAAAGTATGCTGAAAAACTCGGCTTATACACGAGTATATACGGTATATGTATATATATGTATTTGTGTATATATATATATATTTATATATATATATATATATATATATATATATATATATATATATATTGTGGCAAGAGCCCGCTACTGCAGAAGCACACGCAAACAACTTCTTCCTTTTTATGCAGTTTTATTGTCAGGATGGTAAATGTTTTGACACCGTACAGATTTCACAGCAATTCTTGGAGACCCTAAACGCTAGCTAGACATAGCTCATCTCTCTCAAGGCCAGCCAGCTTCCACAGCGTTGGTCTCAGTGCACAAATGATACAAACAAGCTTTTATACCTGATACTCCTCCCCCAGCCTTATCTTGATGGATAGGTGACACACCCACCTTCTCTTTAAAAGGAAACGCCCATCCCTGGCTCTGTTTGCACTAACAGACACACCCTGTCTGTTTGCTGAGAGGAAGGATTTCAAATCATGTAAGTTTAACCAAACTTAAACTATTGCTTTTCATACATAAGTCTTTACATTCAATCTAGGTGCATTACTGCACAAATGTTTTACTCTACTTCCCTGCTTTCTCTGCATATTGCCAGCTTAATGCCTCCTTTTGTTACAATATGTCTATATATTGTGACAGAGTCACTGGAAGGAGGCTAAATGGCAGAGGTATGTGCATTCCTGCATTGTGTACGTTAAAACACCAGTGAAAATGTGTGGGTAAAGCTTCCCACAGGGTATTTCCCTGCGCTAACAAAACACGGTAAGGGTCCCTGGTGTTATGTATGGAGAAAGAGAAGGGTAGACTCCATACATAAGGCCCAGTCCGGGTCTTCTAATCTGCCAGTCTCTAAACAGAATAATCTGGAGTTGCACCTGTGAGGTGCCTGTGAAAAGGCAGCTAGAATATGCAGTCTCTCTCAACCTGGGGAGGAAGCCAGATGGCTCCTAAGAGACACTGTTGTGGTGAGCAATGATATATTGAGTGTGTGTTTGGACACAAGGTCCAATACCTGAGAGAGGGTGTCGCTAAAATGTATTAGCTAGTAGCCAGACGGCTAGGATTTTATGTAAGTTTTGTTTTGTTTGTAAGCTGATGAATAAACTAGCTGTAGCTGTTAACCTGAAACCTCTGGACTTGTGTGGTGTACTGCTACTGTTCGTCGTCAACTTCCCCTGGAGATGGCACCTATTACCCTGATGGTGTCACATATTGTGGAGAATTGGCTTGCAAAGATCTGCGCATGTTAAGAATAGCAGCAGTTTTGGAGATACTTGCAGAAACCAGCTCTGTGTGTGTTCTTGGAAAGTTTAAAAAGGACAGACACCGTGGAGCAATACATGCATGTCTTGTCATGTGGATAAAAGCAGGTATAAATTTAAATGTTTATGCACAGCAACGGTGGGAAACTGAGAACCACATGGATGTGAGTACTAAATCCTACTATGAAATACTGTTTAAACAGATTTGCTGTGTGTATGAAGATTTGAGGAGTTAAATGTCAGTGAAAACTGGATATTTGTGTTGGAAAAACAGAAGTGTATGCAAAGACCAGTGAGAGACAAATTAAAGGCAAATAAATCAAGTATTTTCATGGACTGTGTCTGCTAATTGCTCTAAAACAGGTGTGTACATTAAGACTAAGAAGAAAACCCAAGTATATGTTGCTGAAGTATAGGAAATGTGTATTTCTGCAAAACAGAAGTTGGGTGTGGCCGGGTTTTGTGCATAAGCAAAGAGCAATATATGCTCAACATATGCTGGGTGTTGTAGTGCTACACATCTTAAGTCAAGTGAAGTGACTCTTCTATAAAGAAAGTGCTTCATTTATAAGAAGATAAATTGGCACGTTTCAAGCTACAATGGGCAAGAAAAAGCAGAAGCCAACTGTCTCAACCCAGAAAGAGTACATGCAGGTGTGTCAAAGTGTCGATATGGAGAGACAAAAAGAACTTGGAGCACGTTTGTTTAGCGGTAGATTATGACCCTTATCATTGTGCTAGGTTAAAAGAGGAGGATGTTTCTGATAAAGACTTACTACAAACTGTTACGGCCCAGCAGACAGCCGTTAGCCAACTGCTGTCACAAGATGATGCAGTTATGTCTGATAAAGGGCTAGATGCACATTTGTTTGGAGGCTGTGATGCAGTGCCCTGAAAAGGAGGGCATGCTTAAAGACTCTCTACAAGCTGCTATGGCCCAGCAATCTGCTATAACCCAGCAATCTGCCATAACTCAACAACAACAGTTGGCTAACGCGATTCAGCAGGCAGCCCTTAAACAACAACAGTTAGACTTAGAGGAGTCCTTGATGCAACTACAGGAGTCCCAGAGGGAACAGCAACAATACATTGAAGCTCTCCGTAAAAACGTGAGCTCTATTAAAGCGAAAGAAAAGTCTCAGGAAAAAGCCATAGAAATGCTGAAACGAGAAAAATAAACTGCGGAAACAAGGTTTGAAGCCGCACAATTAGAATGCTTAAAATACCAGCAGTGTATGGAGCAAATGGGAAGAGAAATAAATGAGCTACTGTTAGGCTGACGGTCTGATCACCAACTCACAGAACCAGATGGCGGAGGTCTTCACCTATAGCAGTCGCCTTTCCCTTAGAGCTTTACACGCTCACTAGTACTCAGATGCCCCCGGGACTTAACTCCAGATGTAGTATGAGTTGGTAATACAGGCCCGTAGCGGCAGACCAGGAGGCTGCATAGAAGGCAGTGGATAGTCAGACGATAACCGAGGTCAAGGGTCACAGGCAAGCAGGATAGTCAGAAAACACGCCAAAAGGTCAGGGTCACAGGCAACACAGCGGGGTCCAAGGTACAGGCCAAAAGGTCAGGGTCACAGGCAAGTAGGCAATGTCCAAGGTACAGGCAGGGGTCATAGACAGTAGTCAATCCAAAAGGCTTTCACCAAACACAGCACAGGAGCGGGTTAGCTGACAGGGAAACTGGCCGTTATAACCAGCAGTGAGGCCCTTCCTGCCTTAAATACTTTGATGTGCCAATCAGAAAAGAGGAGGACAGCCTCAGCCTCCTGAGGCTGACAATCAGCCTCAGGAGGCTGCTAATTAATTACTAGCTTAGAACTGGCATAGATAATAACATAAACCAGGAACATGTATAAATATATAAATGAACCAATTTAAATCAAAGGAGAGCTCCCCCGGGTTTTGGAGGATGTCCCTACACCCTCCTACTCTATGCCACAAAGATAAGCCCAAGGAAGAAAAACGGTGCATTGAAACTAATACACTCGCCCAGGATGTGGCGTATTGCTGTGGCTCGTGACAGCTACAAGATAATCTGAAAACAGAGCGGGGAAAAGCTCTGGTAACTGCAAAGACAGTGGCCCAGCATAAAGAAAAGTGGACTGTGAAATACTACAACTTCAAGCTAAGATACAGAAGCTTGAATCAAATTTGTTACTGTTGCAAGAATCTAACTCTAAACTCGGTAAGAAAAGAGAAACGTTGCTGGCGGAAAAGAAGTTGCTTGAGGAAGGTGTAAAAATTGGGTGGGCCCAAATACAGCATCTCACTGAAGAGAATGGAAAGTTGAAAACTGATATTACAAGGGTAAATACTGCCCAGAATACAAATCAAGGTCAATGTCAAAGTGCAAAAGAGGAAGCAGTAAAACTGAGGAATGAAAAGGAAAATCTGCAGTAAGAACTTGATGCCAATGTCACAGATATACAAGAGAAAATTAAGATCATATCCCAGGTTGAAAATGTTGGAAAGCAATATAAGACTCAATATGAAGAATTAAAGATTCAGCATGATAAGCTGGTTGCCGAAACTCTCCTAGCTCAGATAGTACAATTAGAAGAGCGAGCTTCCCAAACAGAAGTACAGGAGTTAAGAGAATTCCATGTCCAGGTTGAAATAGAGACATCTGCACTGGTAGACTAACAAGAATCAATAAGTGGAAAAGGAAATGAAGATAAAGGTCAACGGGAGCAAACCCCAAAAATTCTAGCACAGTTGTCCACAGTTCAAAAAGAACTACAGTACGCTACTAAAGCTGTTCAAGACAATGTCAGCAAAATACAAACTGTTAAAGATAACTGGGAGAGGTTTGCCTATGGCTTTGAGGCACCTTCCACTCGGGTTTCAGGAAAAGAAAATCAGGTAAGTGATCCAGAATTGTCCAATATTTTACCGGAGCCTCAAGTCACAGGAACTCAGGAAATTAATAATATGCTTCGAAAAGTGCCGCAGACTGCAAATATTACTGACTTACATCTGTATCAGTTAAGTGGGCTGAAAAGTCAGCCACACCAGGAAGCTGAGTTCCTGTCCTAGTCTATTGCTCCACTGAAAGTGGTACAGACCAAGTATGTAGCAACAAAAGAAATGAAGAATACGCCCCGCCACCCTCTAGTTCGGAAACGGCGATCTCCAGTGGATTCTAGTAAGACTTTTCCAGGAAAAAAGGGTGCTGGGTGGTGGAATGAACTGAAATGTACATAGACTGTAGGTTCAAAACCTGGAGATTGGCCAGTTATGCCAAGAAGGTTCCGGGCTCATAAGAGATATGTTAGAAATGTGATTACCTGTTTTAGATGTGGTGGCTTAGGCCATATTGCTGCTAATTGTTCACGTACCTTTGAATCTATGCAATGTAATAATGCTTATGTACCTTTTTAGAAGGTTTTTATGTGCCCAGTTAGCCTGTACTGCAGACTGACAGGCTAAGTCTGACAAATTAATGTGTGAAGTTTCTGTAGAAGGTAAAAGGGTAAAAGCACTGCTAGATTCGGACAGCATGGTTTCTCTTGTAAAAGCAGAGTTGATGAGTCCTTTAAAGCGTCAATAGAAAACTGTAGGCATAACCTGCATACACAGGGATACACTGCGTTATGATGCTACTGAGGTACAAGTAAAAAAAAGTTTGGTCATGTGGTAGTCACTATGGGATTAGTTCCCGATTTGAAATTTTATGTGATATTGGGGAGAAATTGTTCCCACTTTTGGAAGTTGTGGGAAACCCAGTCGATTGCCAAAGTGAATAGCCCAGTCCCACATGGTAATGTCACTGATACAGTGGTAGGGGGTGTGTTCCCCAAGCCAGAAGTGTTCCCTTTATCAAATAGGGTTAGTGAGTCAGGAAATGACAAGGGTAGCAATGGACTGCAGGCGAGTGTAAGTTCTATTGAGATGGGAAATGTTGTCAAGACTGCTAACTGTACAGCTGGTGGTAAATGTATCAAAGTCCGATTTAGGGTGTGAACCCGCGATTTTAGTCCCAAACTCATCAAATGTATCAAGCTGCGATTTTCACCCTGATCTTCAAAATCGCTGCTCACCTCCAGCAATTTTGCTGCGATTTTCCTAACACTCCCGTTTTTAGCAAACACTCCCGTGTTTAGCAAACTCTCCCGTGTTTAGGTGACAACTTCCATTGCCAAGACAAAACTCATTTCTCATTAGTTGTCAGTTTGAACTGCAAATCCCGTGTGATTTAGACCCCACTAACATTATAAAAGCTCAGGTATTTCCTTATTTCAGTTGAAAGGGGTTTAAGGAGTTTCATAGAGAGAAAGAGAGAGATTTGTTAAGCAGGGTTAGTGTGAGAAGGTTGGTTTATATTTTTTGGGCATTTTGGTTCAATGTCTACCCATATTTGTCTTTTTTTTTTTTAAACTATTTATTTTGAAAAATAGCAATGATGTACAGATAAGAATCAACAATTAGTACATTTGCAGGAATAGAAACAAAAACAGAGAACAATACAGATCATGGGCATATGTCAATGGAGCTGAAAATATTTGATTAGTAAATATCAAAGACAGCAAGAGGCTGTCATTAAACAGACAGGTAAGTATACAATTGTTATCCAGAATACTCAAGAAACTATAACATTTTATAACAATATAGTGTGGGGGGAGGGCGGGGGCACTGGTCATCACCGAGAAAGAAAGAAAAAGAGAACACACTTTCCTTTATCCACACATTTCCTTACCCTTATCTTTCCCTTTCCCTTTTTTTGAGAAGAGAAAAAAATAAATAAAAAAGGGGCAATAAAAGTTTTGAAGGAGATTACGACCTAGATACTCTGGGAAGGGATGCAGCATCAAGAGTCAGGCCACCTATGAACATAGGGAGTTCTTCTTAGGAGGAAGGAGTTGGTACAAGAGGTATGGGGTTATAAGTAAAGCCAAGGAGCCCAAATCTGGGGAAATTTATCATCCTTATCATGCAGGTGGTATGTAATCTGTTCCACCTGGGCAATAAACCAAATATAGGATCGCAGGGCCGCCATAGTGAGGGGTTCAACTTGTTTCCAAGACTTAGCTACTAGACATTGCGCAGCAGCAAGGACATGGGAAGCCAATTTTGTAGACTGTCTATCATCATCAATCAGAGGATAACAGAGAAAAAAAGACTATAAAAAAAGACCATATTTGTCGTCTTTTATTTTTTGTGGTTTGACTTTTGTTTGCAATTTATTATTTTCATTGGTTTTTCCATTTGGTATTTTTTTTTTGTAGTGTGTGTATTTCTTTGTTGTGTTCTTTCCCTTCTGTTTCCCATTTTTATTTTATTCCCCCCCTTTGTGTGAGTATGTTGAGAGGAAGGAGTGGTGTGGAGGGTAGGGAGAGTGGGGAGGAGTAGAGAGAGGAGTTAGGAGGTCAAGAGGAGCAGGAGGAGCAGCCGTTTTATTTTTTTCTGAAAATTGTGCTCTTGTGCACTCTTTAGTGCCATTTTATGAGAGAATTTTAGGCAGCCTTTTTGTCAAAACATCATTTATAAGGAAGAAAAACCTGTGGCAAAATTTAACAGATGCTGTGAATGTAGTAGTCCACATCAAACGTTCAGTAGAAAATTGTCGCAAAAGAATTAATGACATAAAACAGAGGGTGAAGGAGAAGATGTCTGAGGAACGTCGAGCTGCTGCAGGTACTGGCATTGGGATTTACATTATTATATCACACAGGGGGATACATGGGAGGTGTTTATTTTGTTAAACACCTTCCAAACATACATCTTCATATTAAATTGGAGACCCCTGGCTAAAAAGTGTATATCCAGATTATTGGGCTCTATATTACCACACACTACTTCACACTAATACTGTCCCATAATTTTCAGAATGTGAGCCATCAACTTATAAAACTTTCAACGGAACATCATAACATGAGCATGCTGTACCTTAGGATGTGTTAATTTACCCATCTTGAAATCACATATTTATTCATCTGGTCACCTTTGTTTTTTTTTTGTTTTACCCTGGTCAAATGGTTAATGTGTTTAGACCTTTGTGGTTATTAGTATATGTGTATTTGGTATCAATAAAAAGCTATTTTTAAAGTTGTGTCATGTTTACATTCAATAGTGAATAGTGTAGGGTACCTTTGTAACAAAAATTAAGTATATATTCTATTTCATAGCCACTGGTGGTGGGCCTCCTGTCGTGATATCCTATACCTCCTATGAGGAGGAGTTCAAACAACTAATACCCCCAGAGGTCCTGGAGGGGATAAATGTCTGCGACACAGACAGACCTGTGTCTCAACCAATGGCTGGTGAGTATTGTCTAATGTCCTGTTGTACATTGTATGTGTAAACAGTTATCCTGCAGACTGCTTTGCAATTTGTTACAATACATCTTACACATAAGTCTGTTTCTTTTTCTTTTTTAATCTTATTAGCAAGGGTGATTAGTAAGTTTACAGAAAGGATTAATTTTATGTAACATTGCACATGTGTTTCAACACAGCCTCCACACAACAGCAGCCATGTCCAGTGGCAACAGGACTGGAGGAAGTGGCATTGCCAGCAGCATCAGTATCATCAGCAGAGGACCCAGATGAGGAGGAGTGTGTAGCATGCTATCATGGGAAACCCCTAATACTATAAATAGAACTACCGCAATGAGCTAAGCACATTGCGCATCGGAGCTTGTACAGTGTAGAAGCTCCAATACGCAATGAGCTTACCTCATTGCGCTAGGTCTATTTATAGTATTAGGTGATTTTCCTATGGTCGTGGGAAAATCCCCTAATACTATAAATAGACCTAGGGCAATGAGTACAGATTTACTGCTCCATCTTGCATTTTCCCTGACACTGTGCTGCTTTCTAGCTCCATCTCACACAGGCCACAGCTGGTACTACACCATCCTCTACTCCACGCTGCCAATCTGTAATACTGGTGGAGGTTGGTACTGCATCCTGTTACTACTCTGTTCCTGCTTTATCTGGTCCAGGAGTATCTCTGCTCAGCACCCCACTGTCAAGTTCTCTGTGGTGCCTACCTACTGGAGTTGAGTTATCACTACTCGAGAATAAGTCCTGGGGACAACCGAGTACCGGCGAACATATCTGGTTCTATGGGAAAGGGGGTTGCTATAGATGAAGCTCTCGTCAACAACAGGTTCTGATAACTCAACTCATAGGGTGATTTCTGACAGTTTGGAGTGGGGATATCCACAGTTTGCAATCAACGGGACACACATCCCTATCATTGCCCCCACAGACAACCCTGCAGATTACTACAACCGCAAAGGCTGGCATTCCATTATTCTACAGGAAGTAGTTGACCACAACTATTGGTAAGCATCAATTATTAGTTTAATGTGACTGTCTTATGATGTCTATTGTAAAACAAAGGTTAATATATTTTATTTTCAGTTTCACAGATGTTTTTATTGGCTGGCCTGGACGTTCCCATGATGCCAGAGTTCTGGCCAATTCTGATCTGTACTAGATTGCAAAGGACAGACAAGATAGCTTGTTGTTCCCTAGAGAGGTAAATATCTATATTTTGTTGGATGATTTTTTCCTCAGCTAGATAATACATTCATGTATTTTTTGATATTTATTTACTGCACTTGTTCCTGTCTAGATGTTCCGCTTTCAAAATATACTTAACACATGTACCAGCAGGTGTATTGTGTTCTGTAACTAGAGATGGGCAGGTTCGGTTCTCGGGGAACTTCACCGGCTCTGTACTCTGGCGCCAATTCGGAATCGAAATCGAGGCAAAACTTCATTGTGACGTAGTCGCATCTCGGAGCTCGGTTCTCGCGATATTTGAAATCCTTAAATACTCGCCTCTACAACAATTCATCGCCATTTGGCAGAGGGAGAGAGCAGGGTTAGGTCGCAGGCTACATTAGAGCAGGGAGAGAGCAATTATTCTATACATTATTCTTGCAATTATTCTTGAAATTCTTCTAGCAATTCTTCTAGCAATTGTTATAGCAGGAAGAGAGGATAGAGGAGGCATTGTTGCAAACATTACCAACTGTTTGGGGTGTCATTTTTCCTCCTACAGTAACTATTTTCTGGCTGCATAAAGTCTTATCTAGTAGCACTATCTATTTAATATTTTGCATTACAAGTGCTTTGGGCTCATTAAAATGGATTCAAAGCAGTCCACATATGAGCAGGATCAGCAAGCGGGTGCTGGCACCAGTCCTGATGGTAGTGTTCCCAGTACGTCATCTGGTAAAGCCTATGTAAAATTACATAGTCTTTTTAAATCAGGGAATAAAACACACCCCCAAATTTTTTTTACCGTGTTGAAGCGAAAAAGAACTGTAACTGAGGAAAAGTTAACTGCCGATAAAAAAAATTGCCAACATGCCATTCTACACACGCAGTGGCAAAGAAAGAATGAGGCCTTCGAATTTCTCTATTAGTGGCAGATCAAAAAATGTTACTGAGCCTTCTTCTTGTATGGTCACTCGTGACCAAGCAAGACCAAGTAATTTGCAGTTCAAAAGTGGTGCACGACTACTGTTACGCGTAAAAGCTGAGCTGCAAAAAAACAGTAAGGCAGTAGAGGAAAATATATGCTTAGAATCAGAAATGACACCAATCTCTGTGGAGAGTCCATCCACCAGTGGTATGTGTAATCGTGAGCATTCTGATAGTGTACCCATAAAGAAGGGCCCTTTCAGCATTTCTGCTGAGGTGTGCCTGAACAGCCTGAGTGTAGCCGGTGATACACCAATTGAGGATTCCACTTTGGAATTAGAAGAGGATGAGCGGGAGATTTGTGTAGGCGACGAGGGCACTAATGAGGATGAGGATGAGGTTGTTTGTGTAAGTCCTGCAGCAGTAGTAGCAGTTCTGGCACGTGACAAGAAAAAGGCCATTGTCATGCCTGGGCATAAAACAAAAAAATCCACTTCTTATGTGTAAAATTATTTCTACCCAAATCCTGATAACAGTTGTATAGCCGTTTGTAGTGTATGTCACGCCACAGTCAGTCAAGGGAGGGGCCTTAACCATCTTGGAACCTCATCTATGTTACGCCATTTGACGAGAGTTCATGGCAAGGTGTTGGGAAAAGGTCAAAGTTCTTCCAAAAAAATTACAAGCACTCCATCATCAGTTAGGACACTTATGTCACCTACATCCCGACAGCTACAAAATACACCCACAACACCATCCTCATCAATAAATCTCAGTAGCGCTCGGAGATAGCCTTGCATCCCACTAAGTAAGGCTGGATGACTCCTGCACTATAATTGATTCCTCTGAAGAAAGCGTTAGTCCCACTGCTGCTGCTGTTGCTGCTGCTGGGGGTGAATCTTCATCCCAGAAGAAGGGCAATAAAAAGAGCAGTCCTACATTACAACAATTAACTGTGAAACAATCATTTGCTAGGGGAAGCAAATATGACAGCAGTCACCCAGACGCAAAGCGAATCACAAACGCCATGGCTACTATATTCGTGTTAGATCTGCGTCCAATATCCACAATAAACGCAGCTGGTTTTTCACAGTTAATTGAGGTTTTGTGTCCGCGTTACAAAATTCCATTGCGACACCATTTTTTCCGTAAAGTTATTCCACAACTATACCAAAAAGTGTGTAAAAATGTAGTGATTGCACTGAAAAATGCCATTCTGCCCACTGTCCACTTAACCACAGATATGTGGACAAGTGGAAGTGGTCAAACCAAAGACTATATGACTGTGACAACCCACTGGGTTGGTCATTCGCCTTCACCAGCAGGAACAGCAGCAGCATGTACACCACTACATAGCATTTGTCACAGGCAGGCCACTCTTTGTATCACCGGCTTCACTAACAGGCATACAGCTGACAATTTGTTACGAAAACTAAGAGATGTGATTTATACATTGCTTATACCACTTGGACTCTCCCCAGGATATGTAATTTTTTTTGATAACGCCAACAATATTGTGCGAGCATTACAGCTGGGTGAATTACATCACATTCCCTGTTTTGCTCACACCATAAACTTGGTGGTGCAGAGCTTCCTAAGAAATAACCGTGAGGTTCAGGGGATGCCTTCGGTGGCCCGTAAAATTTCAGGGCATTTCAGGCATTCTGCCACAGCATGTAGGAGATTGCAGCAGCTCCAAGAACAGTTTAACTTGCCCTGCCACCAACTTAAGCAAGAGGTGTTAACTAGGTGCAATTCCACCCTGTATATGCTTCAGAGGATGGAGGAACAGCGCAAAGCCATCCAAGCATATTGCACAAGCCATGACATTGGGAAAGGAGGGGGGATGTATTTCACTCTTGCACAGTGGGGAATCCATTCTGTGCTGTGCAAGGTGCTGAAACCATTTGAAGTTGTGACGAGTGAAGTTAGTACAGACTCTGTTAGTTTGAGCCAAGTCATTCCCTTAATTAGACTATTGGAAAAGCAGCTTGACAAACTAAAGGAGGAGATGAAAGAAAGCAATTTCGCAAAGTATGTTGGCCTTGTAGATTAAGTACTTAATTTGCTTTACAATGATCCTCGAGTAATTAAAATCTTGAACTCGGATCACTACGTTTTGGCCACTGTGCTTGATCCAAGGTTTAAGACCTACATTGAGTCTTTGCTTCAAAATGAGCGAGATGTGAAGCTTTGCAAGGAGCTATTGGTCAGCAAGTTGTCCGCTGAACTGGGCCTTGGCTTGACGGCGTGTCCTCCTTCAGTTTCTCAGGCAGCTGCTGCTCGTAAAAAAATTTAATTTTCCAAAGCGAAGCAGGGAAGACGCAGAGGGCAGACCAGAAAAGTTTAACATCTGGGTTGGTTTGAAAGATTTTTAAAAAAATGTGTGACCTTGCCCCTAACTCCATCCAATCCGAGTATTAACATGCAAAGGATGGTAGAGAATTATTTTCAAGAGGTAATTGATATGGAAATGTCAGACAGTCCCTTTCCTTACTGGAAAGAAAAGCAGGCCACTTGGAAACCCATGTACAAACTTGCTTTGCAATACCTAAGATGCCCACCCTCCAGTGTGTACTCTGACAGAGTGTTCAGCTCAGCCGGGAACCTAGTCAGTGTCCTCCATTATTGAGTAGAGCAGATAAGGGATAACTAAAGAAAATATTTTTATTCAAAATGTTGTTTTCTTTGTTAAATGGTACATATTTCCTCATATGTACCTATATAAAGTGCTAAAACATAAAAATAAAAAAATATAACAATAGTAAAAAAAATATATAAATGTGCGCAAACCGTAGTGCAAGTCTACACTTTCAGTGTTTGCTTAGATCACAAAACATTTTTAACTTTACATAACAATATACATATTGTTGCCTTACACGCAGACAATAACAAAATTATAATTGTCCTATTAAAGTAATTTTATTGTTTTCAAATAAGCATTGCATAAGCGATTTGTGTTTCCAAAGCACAAAGTAATTTATTTTAGCAGATGTAATATTTAGCAGTTCAATACATAATTATAATACAGTACAGCCAATACCAAAAGATACATACTTACCGCTGTGCTCGCTTGCGCTAGCTGCACTCCCACTGGCACCAGCGTACAGTACTTCACTCCAGAATACTGTGGTCAGAGAAAACTGAGGCCAGTGCCAGTTAGAGCTGTATTATATACACTCAGTGTTACAGCGAAAACAATGCAGATGGTGTGGCTTGCTTTTATTGGTACAGGTATCAGGAAGGTACAGAGTGCTGCAGGTCATAGGCCAGTTCAAACCAAAATATACAAAGGTGGGGGTCATCTCTCCAGGGGTTGTGCTCTGACTTTTCCCGCCAAGACTCCAGTTTCAACTAGTCTATTAGCATTTTATAGTCAGTATCACTTTAAGTATTTATTCCCTAACATCAATAACAATATTAACCAATATACTTTCGTTCATCCAATTATACGACTTCGACAGTCCACAACATTATTTCACAACTGTCTGTAATGTGGGTAGTCTTGATTTGGTGGACTTGCTGTGTACTCAGGGTTATGGACAGTAGCTGGATATTTTTGATTATGGGTAGTAGGTGGGTAGGCAAGGTTATGTGTAGCCATTTGTGGTTGATGTGTGGTGTATATTGGAGTACCTGAGTTAGGGGGCACCATTTGTTGGCCTCTGTTATACATGGGGTGAGGCGCCTCTACATGGTATGGCGGTTGTGCATGTTCCTGCATTCTTGGCAGGAGTCGATCCAGGTAACCCATTAAACATTCACAATTCTCATGGAGAATACGCTCTTGCATACCCATGATTTTGGTTAGAAAGGAGTCCTGGAGCTAACGCTCATTGTCCATGAATCTTTGGAGATGTGCATCCTCTTGGGCAGCCATAGCCGTATCTATTTCCTTTAGGTGGTCTAACATCGCTGTGGTCATGGTTTTGGTCTCTTCCTTTTTTCTAGGAACATTGTAAACTAAAAATGGGAAAAAGAAAGGAAAAACATTAGGATTACTGAGGATGACAGAATATTGCTGTAAAATGAAATAGCAGTGTTGTAAGCAGCTATGTGCTTGAGGCTTCCTCTCTCCTGCGCAATAGCTTCACGCTGCAACATATACGTGTTCATGTTTCTATGTTTAATTTAGGAGTCTAGTAGTTGTAGTTTTATAGATATAGTTGTTGTGTAGTTTTATAGTTGTAGTTGTGCCTAGTTGTTAGTTTTGTAATGTTACACTTTCATTAATTTAATTTATTTCATTACATTTACAAATTACGAAACTTACTGTTTGAACGTAACATTGTGCTCTGCGGTGATTGCAAAGGTTGGTTCGCTGACAATGGTTGTGTCTCTTGTAAGGACTGCGTATCTGCTGCAGGCTGTGCTGATGCTAAAGGTTGCGAATCTTAAAATTTATCTGCGGACAGATTGTGTCTTCTGCACTAGTGGACCACGCCAAATCGGCATGTTCCTCTACTGACATGTAGCTAGTCACCATTGCGGGCTAGCTAGACTGACTGCTTTCTGGTGGAGGAGTAGGAGCATCCCGGCAACTAGATAAAGATAGTGCAATGGGATTTGAAAGTGCTGAATTTCCAAACACCATGTTGCATTGCTCGTAAACGGCCATTTCATTCTTGCAGCACCGCTTTTCTGACGCTTGTTATCCTGGACTTTTGCATATTGTTTACGCAGGGATTTTAATTTGTTCACAACCTGTTGCTATCTGCGCTTTATTCCACGTTGTCATAATTTTTGCAATGTTTGAATAAACAGTTGCATCCTTTAGTTCCTTTTATTTGTCTTTTTATCTCTTCCTCCCCTCTGATATTTAGCAACTCTCTGACCTCTTCTTCCATCCAATGCGACATTCTCTCTGCTTCTCTCAGCTTCTCCTTCAAGACTCTTCTGCAGCAGCATAACGATGACGTTGTTATGTGCGTATTCTCGCTAACCAATAACGATTGTCGAACCTCGATTTGTGTTTCCAACGCACAAAGATTTATTCGCAAATAGTAGAATAATACGTTCAAGCGAAGTGATAATAAATTCAGCCGTTACTCATCACAGGCGCTCTGGATCCAGTGCAGTCATTCAATCCTGAAGTCTGGGGACAAGATGTCTGAACACTGGATCACAAGCTGCTGCTTATATACACACAGAAATACAGTAATACAATGAAGGTGGTATAGCTTGCATCTATTGGTCCAGGTTTCAGGAAGGTCTCAGGGGTCATCATTATTGGCTAGTTCATACAAAGGAATCCAAAGGAGGGGGTCATCTCTGCAGGGGGTATGCTCTGCTCTTCCCGCCAAGATTACTTAGTCTTAAGTAGTTCATAATTCCCTATCATTCATAACTTGTGTATGCACTCTGCGATTCCCTCGCAGAGTGAACCAAACAGTAGGATATGTAACGAGGTTCATTATGATACCACTCATGATGTGATTCCTTCAACCTGTTCCGTGTATTTCATTAATATGCATGTAACTCTGATATAACATATAAATACTACTATATTTCGACATAACTGACTGTGTTGCAACTACCATTAATGTGTACTATTTTATTAGTATGCGTGTTTGTGCGAATGTATGGTAAAAGACCAATAATTGTTGCTGCCACGTGTAGTGGATGCGTACGCCCTTTCACGCCGTAGCGTGCTCATGTACGTCGTAGCGTACCGTACGCATCTATTCAGACAAAGACAACCAAGTTTGCTCGACTTTAATTGAAATGACTTTATCCAATTTGCTGACTTCGACAGCTCCACCCTTTGATAGTGTAATAAACTATCACCCAATCACCGTTTCAAGTTCAGGATTATACAACACTTCTTCACAGACCATGATCTCGGTATCTGGTACCACCCTTTCAGTCTCTTCCTCAGTGTTACTCCTATGAGACCATTTTCCACACTTCAACACAGTAGGAACACATTTGACAACTAAACCAATCGCTAAGATGACACCCAGAATAAGGAGAAAGAGCTTACCTACACTAGCAACCATTTCCTGTACCCACTCCCCCAGACCGGAGAACCATTTCACAGGGTTCAACCACGAGAACCAACCCGCCACCTTTTCCCCGACCTCATATAACGAAGAATTGTGACTCTTTCGAAATTCCCATTTCAGCTGCAAAATTTCGTCCATCTTCCGGTCTATAACCTCTTTAGGGTCATCCGTATTATTAGTGATGTACGTGCAACATTTGACACCGAACTGGGTGGCCAGTGTCACACAGTACCCACCAGTAATAGAGGTGAGATAATTTAGTACCAGTCTATGTTGCACCAACTCCTTCTTGTACGCTTGTAGCTCCCTTCCAGTATACCTGAAAGTGTCATCATACATCTCGGTGATATTATCTATTAATTTAGTTAGGTCTTGGATATATTTAAAGTTTAATGTTCCCGGAGCGGTCCTGGTGAGGTCTAGAGCAACCATAACTTGAAAACCAGCAGTTTCACTAATCAATTTTGTAGCTATGGGTTCCTCACCAGGAATCATATTTCTCTTGCCACGGTGTTCATACTGTGTGTGTATGTATGGTGGTGATATAGTCTTGTGAATACCAACCATTTCTTCATGAGTAATAGTCATGATTTCAGGAACCAGTTTAGCTAAGAAACACAAGCCCTTGGAACTCGGAGTCACCCAGGAATAAGCTTTCCTTCCACAAACAAAATACACATCATCAGGGAGAACATAAGGAACAGTATGCCCATGAATTATATCACACAGAGTTTTGATAAAACTACCCATGCCTAGTGTCTCCATTTGTTCTAGACACGTGTCGGCATTAATGACATTTTTACATTTATCTGTAGAGACTTTTCCAATGGATACCTTCTTATGTTTGGTTATACGCCCTAATTTGTGACTTCCATCAACATTCCTGCCTAGTAGTGACCTTGTGAGTCTCCCTCTAAAATGAGTGTGGCGAGCCATTGTCTTATCTGATAGGTCAGCCTCCCAATTCTTCAGGCGCTTTGCATGAGATATATTTAGGCACAGCAAAGATCTGCCTATGGAGAATTGTCGAAGCGTCAGACTAGGGGACCTAGTGTTATTGTACTTCCCGTCTATGGGCCTCCCACCCCTCAATTCGAGTACTTCAGATATGTTTAGAGGGAATGGCACTAGTCCTATATTATGCTGCCCTTGCGGCACGTGAGAGCACACCCAACACTCGGTTTGGTTTAGTACCTTACCCACCAGGAAGTGATAATCCTCCAAAGGATGCCCGCCTATATTCAGAGTACTGGGGGACTGGCATCGTTGGATGCATCTCTCTTCAACTAGGGAGTCGCAAAACTTGCAGATACAATACTCATCAGACAATAGCCCATCACACTGCCTCCGAGTTCCTGAGCTAGCAGACCTTTTCATAACCCTCGGACCAAGTTTGATAATGGGCTGCTCTGTGTATCCTAATAACTTTTCTTCTGCCTCCATCTCATCCGTATCACTCCCAGAACCTTCCTCCATCCTCCATCCTCCTTCACGAAAATAGAATGTCCTAGAAAGAGTAAAAACAAGGAAAATCCTGGAACAAAAGAAAAACAAAAACCGCCACTCCATTGCTGGAAAGATAGTTCTGGGGCAATGTCTCTGGTTAAGGTGTCTCGACTGCAGGCTTTAGGTCTCCCGGAACAGGCTCACAAGTGACAGCTCTATTTCGTCAGTCTTAGTTTTAACTTGCACTTTCTCCGGATTATGGACTCTCCTGCAGTGGGTGGAATGGACCCAAGTGTCTCTCTCTGCGACCTTCAGTGATGTAGTACTGGTCAGCAGCACATGGTACGGGCCTTCCCAACGGTCTGTTAAACAACCTGAACGTAAGAAATTGCAGATCATAACATAGTCTCCAGGTTCAACATCATGACAGTTCGTTTCTGGCATACCAGGTGACAGCATTTTTAGTTATTGTTGTTGTTGCTTTAGCTGTCTGCTCATTCTTATAAGATATTGTACAGTCACTTCATTATTACACTTCAAGTCGTCTTGTGGACTCACGATCAAATGAGGCTGTCGTCCGAACAGTATCTCAAAGGGGGACAGATTAAGAGGAGGTCTAGGAGTGGTTCGAATGCTATGGAGGACCAGTGGCAAAGCCTCAGGCCATGCCAACCCAGTTTCAGACATTATCTTACCAAGCTTGTTCTTTATAGTACCGTTTACTCTCTCCACCTTACCACTGGCTTGTGGTCTGTAAGGGATGTGAAGTCTGCTACTGATTCCCATGAGTTTACACATATTTTGGAAGATATCACCAGTAAAATGGGTACCCCTATCACTTTCAATGATTCTAGGGATACCGAACCTACACACAAAGTCTTGTACAATTTTCTTTGCAGTGAACACAGCAGTATTAGTGGCTGCCGGATATGCTTCTACCCAACCGGAAAACACATCAATACAAACTAACACATACTTTAAATTCCTGCACGGTGGTAATTGGATATAGTCAATTTGTATTACCTGAAAAGGTCCGTCTGTAGGAGGGATGTGGGATGGCTCAGTTGGAATAGTTTTCCCAACATTTTTCCTCAAACAAGTAAGACATGACATTGCTTTCTTACCAGCCTGAGAGGAAAATCCGGGAGCACACCAGTATGCTCTCACCAGTTTGCACATACCTTCTTTACCCAGGTGAGTCAGACTGTGTGCTGCTTCAGCCAGGCTTGGATAGTATGTTCGGGGAGCTACAGGCTTACCTTGTCCATCCCTCCAGAGTCCTGAGGACTCTTGACCACATCCCTTCAACTTCCAGACCGCCTTTTCCTGCAGGGAACACAAATCTTGCATTTCAATTAATTTCTGCATGTCTAATGTCTGAAAAACCATCATAGTCTCGGTCGATACAGTCATAGTTTGCCCTGCTGCCAATTTAGCAGCTTCATCTGCCCTGTTGTTGCCCAATGACACTGGGTCTTCTTCGAAGGTATGGGCTTTGCACTTTATGACGGCTACTGTTCTGGGTAACTGTATTGCTGTCAGAAGTCCTTTTATGTGTTGTGAGTGTGCCACTGGTGTACCTGCTGCTGTCGTAAAGTTTCTAAGATGCCAAAGGGCCCCAAAATCGTGCACTACCCCGAAGGCGTACCTAGAGTCAGTATATATATTGGCTGATTTACCCTCTGCCAATTCACACGCTCTCCTTAGTACTACTAGTTCCGCCACCTGGGATGAGTGACGTGGGCCAAGGGGTCCAGCTTCTACCACATCCTGATCGTCTACAACAGCGTAACCAGTACATAGCTCTCCTGTCTCTGTCTGTCTATGACAACTTCCGTCTGTATAAAACGTAAAATCTACATTTTCTAAGGGGGTGTCACGTATGTCGGGCCTTGCAGTAAAGGTCTGATTCAGGTGTTCCATACAGTCATGCGTGTCAGTATTCTTGCTTAACTCATCATCAACCAGGGTCTCCTCACCTCCCACCCTTTGTGTCTCTAGAGACACATATGGAAGGTATGTAGCTGATTTAAGGTGCTACATCGTTTGATGGTGATGTTTGAGGGTGCCATCAGGGCTAGTTCCCACTTTGTGAATCTAGCTGAAGAAACATGTCTGGTTTGGGCTGAATTTAACAGAGCTGATACAGCATGGGGTGTATAGATAGTTGAATTATGTCCTAATACTACGTCCTCGCTCTTACTTACCAGAAGAGCCGTTTCTGCTACACTTCTAAAACATGTTGGGAGTGATCTTGCCACATTGTCTAATTGTGCACTGTAGTATGCTACCGGTCTGCTAGCGTCACCATGTTTCTGTGCGAGGACACCTGCTGCACAACCATCAGCTTCTGTACAAAATAGCTTAAAAGGCTTTTCATAATCAGGTATTCCCAATGCAGTTGCTCTAGTCAGACTATCTTTAAGATTAAAGAACGCTTGCTCTGACTCTTCTGTGTGTACAACACGTTCTGGTTTTGAGGAAGAGACTAGCTCCTGCAATGGTAATGCCAGAATAGAAAAACCTGGGATCCAGGATCTACAGTATCCACACATCCCCAGGAAAGCACGAATCTGCTTCTGGCTCTGCGGCAGAGTCATGTGTTGTATGGCCTCAATCCTGTCTGTTGTCAGGTGTCTTAGCCCCTTAGTGAGGCAGTGTCCTAAGTATTTGACCTTAGTCTGACATGGCTGTAATTTATCCTTTGCCACCTTGTGCCCTGTTTGTGAAAGATGAAGCAACAGCAATTTAGTATCATGTAAACATGACATAAAAGAATCAGAGCACAACAACAAATCGTCCACATATTGAATTAGAATAGACCCATTGTGGGGTTGAAAGGATTGCAAACAGTCATGTAAGGCTTGGAAGAAAATACTGGGGTTGTCAATGAACCCCTGGGGTAGTCTGGTCCATGTGTATTGCACTCCCCTGTAGGAGAATGCAAAAAGGTATTGGCAGTCATGGTGAAGAGGGACTGAGAAGAAAGTAGAACATAGATCAATGACAGTAAAATGACTGGCAGACGGTGGAATCTGCATGAGGATGACAGCTGGATTCGGCACTACGGGGAATTGGCTCTCAACGACTTTATTAATTCCCCTTAAGTCCTGGACTAATCTATAGCCCCTCCCCCCACTCTTCTTCACAGGGAAAATGGGACTATTTGCTGTACTGGCTGTACGAATTAAAATCCCTTGTTGTAACAGCCTCTCAATAACAGGATATACCCCTAGTTCCACCTCCGGTTTTAATGGATACTGTGGGATTTTTGGAGCTATCCTACCACTTTTTAGATTGACCATGACAGGGGCTACGTTTGCCATCAGTCCAGTGTCCTGTCCATCTCTGGTCCATAGTGAACCTGGTATTTTCAGCAACATCCCCTTTACTTGAGATGGACTTTGTTCTATAACAGGAGAGTGTAACATTAACCTTTGAGGGGTGTCCAATATATCCTGTACCTCATGTGCGACCTTCTCCGGTATATCTAAGAACACACCATCAGAAGTACAGTATATGACACATCCCATTTTACATAACAAGTCTCTTCCCAGCAAGTTAGTAGGAGCCGCCGCAGCCACGAGAAACGAATGCTTGGTATGCAGGGGCCCGATAGTAACCTCAGCCGGTTTAGTTAGTGGATAATGCAACACTTTTCCCATTACTCCCATAGCTGGAATGGTTTTGCTGGTCACCTGTAGATTGAAAGGAGAGGTTATTACAGATCGGGCCGCCCCTGTATCTACAAGAAAAGTTTGCTTCCTACCAGCTATGTTAACTATTATTGTTGGTTCTTCCATCTGACTCTCAGTTAACCTCACTGGCTGTAGACTACAGGTATGACCTGACCCCTAGCGCTGACTATTGCTTTCTCGTGCAGCATTTACTGCTGCGACATGCGCGGGCAGGAGTGAGTCTTCTAGTCTATGTGAATCCCTCCTTGGTGGATATCTATGTGACCCTTCATTAGGATTATACCTTCCCTTTGTACAATCTTTTCTCATATGTCCTTCTTCTTTGCAATTGTAACATCTCAACATTCTGCGTTTCCCGTTATGTGGGTTATATGCTGGTGGTCGTGTATGCATTCCCTCTAATGCCTGTATACTCACCGTCATCAACTTGTCACTCTTTTCTTCCCTTTTTTCTAAAAATATTTTTGTCATGTTCCACAGCAACTTCTCTAAGAGAATCTACTGTGCTGCCTCTCCAACCAGGGGTTGAGGTTTGTACACTTGTTTTTAGATTTTCCTTTAAACCATCCATCAGTACTGTTACCGCTACTTCCCTATGATGTGGGTTCTCCCTTATATCTGATACCCCCGTAAACTGTGTCATTGATGCAAGAGCTCTACCAAAATAATCCGCTGCAGTTTCACTGTCTTTCTGTTTTATGGTGAAAATCTTACTCCAATTTTCCACTACTGGAAAATATATGGCTAAATGTTTGACAATGTTTTCTATATTCCCTTGGTTAATCTCATCAGTCAAGGTGTCATCTTCTTCCAACGAACAATCTTTAACAAATTTTTGTATGTCAGTATTGGGAGGAAGACAAGCCCTCAACACTACACGCCAATCCTTATTGGTTGGTTCGTGAGCATTTCCTAAGTCTTTAACAAATTTCTGACACTTAGCCAACTCTTTTCTAGGATCTGGGAATTCAGTCATAATGGAACGTAATTCTGATCTGGTCCAGGGACAATGCATTGTAACATTTCTTAAAGGAACTACACCATCCTTATCCGGTTTCCCATTGGGAACTGATATTGTGCGGACCGGGTGCATGCCTACTGGTTCACTGACTTCAGGGGACAATACAGGATTTGCTGTTTCAAGATTTAGAACGCTTTCACTCCTAGTGATCACACTACTCTCACCTATCTCAGCCATTTTCTCATATTTGCGCTGAGCCTCTAGTACACTAACAGCATGGGCAATGGCCGAGATCACAGTGGGTTCATTTTCATCTTCAGATACACTTGATTTAAACTGGCTTAAAACAGGATACAACTTAGCAATTTTTCTATTTTCAGTTTTAACAACAGCTGTACTTACCCCTCCCGCCACATAAGGTGGCGGGGGCGCGCTTGCGCTGAGTTCGCCACGTTTCTCAACGGTTACGTCCGCCTTGCGCGCGCTTTTCGCCACACCTACTTCCGCTTTGCATATGCTGCTCTGCCACGTGTTGCCTTCCATTTGCCACAATTTTAAACAATCATTATGTTTATTTCTCACTTTCGTTGAGTTAATCAACCATACTTTATCTTTTACAGTATTTAGTACCTCTGCATTAAAACTCCCTATTGTTGGGAAAGGCCTATCACAATCTTTGGTCATCTTGACCCACGTGTCAGGATCTGCCTGCAAGCCCCTTGCAGTAAATACTGCTTTGCATGGCAGCTCCTGCCCTTTTGTTCTATTATTGTATTGTATTGTCAGTTCCTCCACTCACCAGAGGAGCTGCTATTGTGCTTATTGTGTGCATTAGGGGTTAACCTTCCTGTTCATTAATCATTCCATGCACCTGGGTGTGGTCCATTTAAACCTGTTTCCCCCAGCACATATGTCTGGTTATTGTTGTCCCATCCTGGGATGTCATATCCTTGTGCAAACCTGTGGATTCTTCCTCCTGCCTTGCTCCTCTGGTTCATGCCTGTTTGGAACCTGTTCATACTTCCCTGCATTAGCTGCTTACCTGCTGGTTTCTGAACATTGGTATAATTTCCTGCATCTGCTTGCACCTGGTATTTACTACTGCTCTCAATTACCTGCTATTTATACCTTTCTGCAAATAAACAGAGTGTTTTCACCATATTCGTGACTCCTAGCTGTACTCCTGTTTGTGACCTTGACACCACGTGTTGCAATACGCAGTTGCGTATGCACCATATTTCTTACACATGAGCAATCTCGCTGAACCAATAGGACCTTCCTTAGGCAGTACCTTGGCCTTCTCTAGCGTTTGATTAGCACCCATATTGAACAATAGGGTCCCAGAAATATCACAATATCCTGCCACAAAATAGGGTTCCAGAAATAACACAATATTCAGCCACTAGTTTTCAACGCTACCGCTAGAGATATTTTACCGGCCTGTGGACGTATTTGCTACAAGCCGCATCCACTCGCTTCCTCTTGTATTAAACAAGGACCCCTAATACAGAAATATCAATGCGGACTAAAGGGTTATCAGCTTCCTGATCACCCCTGACTCTCCAACAAAATCTGTTGAGTTTATTACGCTTGGCAGCATCCGGTAAAGTCAATTACCAGCCTTACTAACGTAATTCCTCCCCGTTACCCCCAAGTCACAATCACAGCTTTCCTTTCCTTGCCGTGCGGTGCAATCGCAACGCTTAAAGCTAGTCTGTAAGCGATACGATTGCCCTTGGGTGCACGTCGCGAAAACGTATTCAGTTTCCGCCCCCCGGTATACCTGCCTTGTATACCGTACACCAGTTGGGCACCTGCCTCGTCAAACAGCAACTGACACTCTATTTTACAATAGATAAAACCTTAGTGTATTTAAAGTCAACAAATCACACGACATACACCTTTTCTGCGCAGAAAATAAAAGAATTCCCAACAATAGTAATAATGTCCCAGAGGTTTTCACAAGTGATTTATACTATGCATATATAACTATCAAACCGATTGTTTAACCACGTGGCAAATCTACCGGAAGTTCGCATACACACAGCAGGAAATACACATACGCTAAGCAATGCAATACAGTTAAAACGCACAATGACAGTAAAAAGAAACGGTTTTCTCTTTTGTCCCTAGGTTCTAGTTAGCGTGCCCTAGACAATGCAAAACGGACATTCGGTTTCACAACACAGAGTAAAATTCAGGTTTTGAACACAATGCGTTCTTACCCGTATATGATGCGTCTCCACCCTTTGTTGCGGAACCGAAATCCTTTGGTCTTGCGTATCATCGGCAATGAAAACTCCAAAGCTCATGAGCCCACAAATTGTTATGTGCGTATTGTCGCTAACCAATAACGATTGTCGAACCTCGATTTGTGTTTCCAACGCACAAAGATTTATTCGCAAATAGTAGAATAATACGTTCAAGCGAAGTGATAATAAATACAGCCGTTACTTATCGCAGGCGCTCTGGATCCAGTGCAGTCATTCAATCCTGAAGTCTGGGGACAAGATGTCTGAACACTGGATCACAAGCTGCTGCTTATATACACACAGAAATACAGTAATACAATGAAGGTGGTATAGCTTGCATCTATTGGTCCAGGTTTCAGGAAGGTCTCAGGGGTCATCCTCATTGGCTAGTTCATACAAAGGAATCCAAAGGAGGGGGTCATCTCTGCAGGGGGTATGCTCTGCTCTTCCCGCCAAGATTCCTTAGTCTTAAGTAGTTCATAATTCCCTATCATTCATAACTTGTGTATGCACTCTGCGATTCCCTCGCAGAGTGAACCAAACAGTAGGATATGTAACGAGGTTCATTATGATACCACTCATGATGTGATTCCTTCAACCTGTTCCGTGTATTTCATTAATATGCATGTTACTCTGATATAACATATAAATACTACTATATTTCGACATAACTGACTATGTGTTGCAACTACCATTAATGTGTACTATTTTATTAGTATGCGTGTTTGTGCGAATGTATGGTAAAAGACCAAAAATTGTTGCTGCCACGTGTAGTGGATGCATACGCCCTTTCACGCCGTAGCGTGCCCATGTATGTCGTAGCATACCGTACGCATCTATTCAGACAAAGACAACCAAGTTTGCTCGACTTTAATTGAAATGACTTTATCCAATTTTCTGACTTCGACAACATCATCCTCAAGCATCGCAGACACCCAATCAGCTGCTTTATGTGAGACCCGGGTTGAAAAACCCGGGTCTCACCATTCATACTGCAGGCTAAACCTGGCCGACACAGGAATTACCCCACCAAAAGTCCTGGGTCTAAATCCCGGGTTTTCAGACCCGGGATTTTTCACTAACACCATTCATACTACGCCTAAACCCGGGTCGTCTGAGCTTGCCCAAGCAAAAACATTGGTTTTTCATGCAGTATGAATGGGGTATAAGATGAATATCATACCTGTTGTATTATATTATTAAATCAAACTTAATAGTGAAGAGTTTTTGTGCTATCAAAACTAATGTATGTATTGTATTATTAAACATCTTTTCAGAATCTAACGCTAGTACTAGAGAGGGGCATTTCTGTTTATATATGCTGTGACGACCCAGAAGAAAACTGACTTGGTCTGGATGGACTAAGGATTTGAGGATTACATTTAACCGACATGACATCTTTATGTAGATCCACAACTTTACATTGGATAAGTAGATGACTAGTACACTGAGTTGGGTCTTGCCATGGCTTTGGAATCACTACAATGTTGGTCAAGGTTGTTGCCCCCTTAACCAACATTATATAGGATGTTTAATGTTGGTGCTAATATTTTGTAATATAATTTTTTTTTGCATTAGGGTGTTAAGCAACTTGGGCCAGGAACTGAGGATGACTTTAAGAAATTAAAACCTGCAAAATCCCCTTAACTGTAATATTGGCATTTAAAATAGATATATTTTCACCAGTAAGTTCAGTTACGATATGAGTCTATATTATTGTTTAATATGTCAGAGCAGAGAAGTACTTTGGCAGATTTTACATAGATTTGTAGTAATCAAGAAATTCTTTGATTATTGCAGTTGGATCATAGATTATATAATGAAGTGGCCTTGACGCTGGGATGCAGGCTTAAATGTTTTGATCAAAATATGAACTAATACTTCATGTTTTCCTTTTGCTAGATACACACAGATATGCAGTGTAAAGGATAAGCGCTGACAACTCTTTTTGTTTTGTATACATATATGGGCATTTATAAAACAATCTTTTTTGACTGAGTTTACTGGTTAGCATGAAATTGGCCTAATTAGCTTGATCATAGAAACACTGACATAACTTTTTTTTAGGGTGGTGGCTGCCTTTTCGAGAGAATATCGTATTAAGCTACCCTTCAAGTGCGTAGATCTGTGTTAAAAGATTGGGGAAAGGGTTGAGCATATCTTAAAGAAAAGTGGCAATTTCTTCAGCTGAATGTTTTCAGATGTTCGAGGCATTGTTGATTAACTTTACCCTTACAGTGCCCTTATGAATTGCTTTTAAAATTTTCATCAAGATTTGGTCAGAAGTCAAAGTACTTAACTACAGTCTTTGATTTCTTCAGCTAAGGAGCTATTCAGAAGGAGGAAGTTTAGTCCCATCTGTAATGCCGGTAGGATGGTTTAAGAACATCAAATATAGTTATGGGCAACAGGTACCCCTAGGGCTGCATGTGGTCCTCTGAGTCCTCATGTGCGGCCCCCAAGAGAAGAACTTGGGTGTTGTGACTGTATGGGGTTACTTTGCCACCCGGTCTGTTGGAGGGAGAAAATAATGCGATGCTCTTCTTACACAGTTTATCTGGGTTTCTTTTTCACTGTCAGTAATAGACTGTTACTGGCCACACCTACTGGTTTTACCTTGCCACTGTCACACATTGGGGACTTAGCAGCACTTGCCACATCCGCCGCTGTCATATCATGGCTACCCGGGTCCCTCAAGGATGCCTGCAGCATTCCTGTCCATCACAACTCCGTTTGTAAACAAACACAGACTGTTTGTTCTGCTGCATGGGTGCAGCCATATTGGATGCAGTCAGGTGATTATTCCAGACCAACCAGATTCAGCAGCTGTGATCACATGAAGTGTGCAGCCAATAGTTGTTTGGTACATCCTATTTAAACCTGCTGCTGAGATTTGTTCATTGCCAGAACAACACACTTCTCTTCTGAGGATAGTTCTTGGCTCCTGGTTCCAGTTGTTCCTACATAGTTCCTCATTCCCTGTGTTTACAAAGTGATCATCTTCTGTGTACATCCTGCATTACCAACTACATATCACTTTGCAAGTATCTTGCATTCTAAAGTGCATATCTTCTTTCAAGCATCTTGCATTACCCTGAGTTCATCATTCTGCAAGCTGCTCATCTTCCAGCAATATTGTGCATTCAGCAAGAGTGTTTAACTCAGTAAGAACTTTGTACCATCCAGTATTTATTCTGCAGTACCCCTGGCTTTACTGGTATCACCTGTTCTGTTGCTACGGCTGGTTCTTAGTCTCTAGGGCTTATTTCCAATTTTGTGTATCTGTCTGCGGGTTCCAGGTCTGTGGCTGCCACACGTCCTGAGTTTGCCATTCTGTGTCACGGTTCTGAATTCCTAGTCCCTGTCCCCAGTTCAGGCTTGTTCTGTTCTGAGTTTCCGTTTGTTTCCTATCTGAGTTCTTATTAGTGGATTCCAGTGCTGTGTGCCTGGCTACAGGAGTCGAGATTGAGTTCCCATGAACAGTTCCAGTCAGTTATTATGCCAGATTCCAGTTCAGTACTCAGGCACAGACTAGTATACAGTAGTATACAGAAGTACAGATGGTATACTACTACAGTTGAAATACAAAATACAGTTCTCATATACTGTTTCTGACACATATGTTGCCAGGGCATATTCCAGTATAAGATTAGTATAAGGATGGAATATATTCTCTGAACTTGGATTAAATGTAATTTAAATTTAAACTTCACATTAATCTGTGATTCCCTAAATCACTTGCTATTTCATTATTCAAATAACCTTTCATCCTGTGTCTTCAGGCTAAAAGATGTGTTGGTCACTCACAGATGAATATACTTAATTAGCATGGGATTTCCCTTCTTCCAAAAACAAACTTCCTTCAACATATGCCTACTGAATCAGAAATCAATACATTTCCAAAACAAAAATCAGTACATTTTCAATGATATACATCAGCGCAATACGCCACTAATTAAAATAAATTTATACAATAAGTTATTTTCTAAGTGATCCTGCCACAGGTGTAATTATATAATTTAGGTTCAAGGACGAGATTAAAGATTCTTAAGTAACCTTGCACAACTTCCCTTATGTGTTTTAATACAGAAGTGCCATGACCTTGGGTGTGTATATAAAGGCTATAGGCAAGATTTGTCAGACAAGGTGAAATTTTTCCAATTTTTAACTATCCAGTTTTGGTGAAACTGTGCCCACTGTAGCCTCAGTGTCCTGTTCTTAAAAGACAGGAGTGTAACCCAGTTTAGTTTTCTGTTGCTGTAGCCCATCCACTTCAAGATTCAACGAGCTGCGCAATCAGAGATGCTCTTCTGCATACCATTGTTGTAATACATAATTATTTAAGTTACTGTCAGCTTGAAGCAGTGTAGCCATTCTCCTCCCATTAATGAGGCATTTTTTTGCCTACAGAACTGCCACTCACTGGATTTTTTTTTGCTTTGCACATCATTCTCATTTCCATCATTCTCATGTCCAGGAGATCAGCAGTTTCTGAGATACCCAAACCACCCTATCTGGCATCAACAGTCATTCCTTGTCCAAAGTCACTTGGATAACATTTCTTCTCCATTCTGGTGTTTTGTCAACAACTGAACCTCTTGATCATGTCTGCATGTTTTGAGATGCTTCCACAAAATTGACTAATTAGATATTTGCATTAAAGAGCAGGTGTACAGGTGTACCTAAGTGATCACTGAGTGTATGTATAAAATATAAACCCCTGCAAATAAAATCTAACGAAAAAGTGAGTTCTGATGTCATCATGCAGTATCAGTTTTGATATCTTGTTCCTATGAATTGTTATGAGATATCCTATATTGATTTTAATTTAGGTATTTTATGTAAAAAGTATTCAAATTGCAAAGCTTCTCAGGTTCAGCTTATTTTGAAAATTTCTCGCGACAGCGGCACACTGCTTGAATCAGCACCTCCTGATATCAGGAACTTGATATGCTGATGCCAGTAATTTACCTCATCAGAGGTATTTCCCTTACTCTGCAATGATGTGATGAGACCCCCTGAATCACTGCCCCTCAAGGTGTAGTGTTATGTCTCTATTGTATTGTCCTGTAATCAACTGTACTGTTTTGTTGTATACTCTCTGTATGGCACCGAAGACACTTCATAGCGCATTAGAAATAAAAGATAATCTGTGGCTGCCTATAGCTCTGGGTCCCAACCTACAACCCACACTTTCCAAAGTATAATCCACCACTAATCCACACACATTATGCAACCAAAGTAACAAAAACACATTTCTCTTGGACTCACCTGTATTACAGCTGCCGGATCCGCTGGCAGTAAAACCGGCACAAATTAGTTGATGATAATTTTAAAAAATACTGCGTCTTCTTCCCCATTAAACCTTATGCTGCCAGGGCATGCTGGTACATGGTTCCTCATGGCAGCCATGGGTATGCTGGTGCTTGTAGTACTACCAGTATGCCCAAACTGTTAATGACAGCCTGGACTTGCTGGGACTTGTAGTGCCCCAAGCCGTAATGGTGTGTTTATTAGTTATACCTTTTGATGTTTGTGAAAGGTGTCAGCTGTGCTGGATGGATGCCACAAACGCTTTAAACTTAACCGATTGCAGGTTTATCGAACTTGAAAACAAGACTTGATGCAGGTACTCAGGGCTGCCAAGAGGAAATCAGGGCCCCGGTACAACTTCTTCATGGGGCCACCCTTACAGGTGAGCATGTGACAAAATTTTGCGCCGCAGCGCAAAATTTGGAGGGACTGTGGTCATCATCATTTATTTATATAGCGCCACTAGTTCCGCAGCGCTGTACAGAGAACTCATTCACATCAGTCCCTGCCTCATTGGATCTTACAGTCTAAATTCGCTAATAAAGAAACACACTCACACACAGACACAGACAGGGAGACAGACAGAGAGGAAGAGACTAGGGTCAATTTTTGATAGCAGCCAATTAACCTACCAGTATGTTTTTGGAGTGTAGGAGGAAACCGGAGCACCCGGAGGAAACCCATGCAAACAGAGGGAGAACATACGAACTCCACACAGATAAGGCCATGTTTGAGAATCAAACTCATGACCCCAGTGTTGTGAGGCAGAAGTGCTAACCACTAGGCCACTGTGCAGTCATACAATTGGGGGCGTGGCTATGCATAATTGGGGTGTGGCTGGTAGGCAAAAGCGCTAGGCCCTGAATTCGCCGGAGCGTGACGTATGTCCAAGCACTCCTGAATTTGAGGACATCTAGCACCACAGTGTAGTATAGAAAGAATGCAGTGGGTACAGATAGAGTTCACAGTCTTGGCCTGCACCTTACATTGGGCAAAACACTCACCAAAAATTGTCATTGTCCCACTAGAATCACAACATTACACACACTTTCCTGCTCTCTCCTACCTGTTCTTCTCACTTTCACCACATGTGGCTGCGGGTTTCTTTAGTTGCGGCTTGTCTGGGTCCTGGAATGTTGGGGGGCTCTATTTGGAAAAAAATGGGTACATTTAGAAAATTACAACCAGCCCCGTCGTTGAATCAATAGCACCCACGTGTAATAATTAGGCCTTCCTCCAGCCCCAACATTAAAATAATAGTATTCCCATTTAATAAATAAACCTATTTCCCTCCCTACATTCAGCCCCAGCAATAAATTAATAGTGTTTACATTTCATAAATATATCTATTTCCCGCAACCATCACTGCCATTAAATAATTCATAGTCACAGATTGCGGGCAATCAGGAGATGGAGCATAGCGCACCCATTCTAAGAGTGTTTACTATAAAATATATTTTATTACCCCACATCCAATGCCCAGGGGTGTGGGTTTCTGTCACGGGCACTAGGAGTCTTTACCCAGGGATCACCAGGTGGTAGGCTTACCAGAGCAATGTAGATGGTAATAGGGTACTCTGGTAGCTGGGTGATCACGGAACAGGAAACAGCAGATGATGAGGTGCTCAGGGAAGTCTATGACTAGCAGCACTGGTAATATGGAGGTAATAGTACACGAGGAACTGTAGGACAAGGACACGTGAAGGTAGTCAGTGGTCTGCGATAGCAAGTTGTACCACTGCTATAGTGAGGAGGAATGTCCAACAGAGACGAGGAGGTGATGAGAGTCAGTGGTCTGCGATAGCAAGTTGTACCACTGCTAAGTGAGAGGATACTGGAACAGGTGATACTGGAAACAGGGATCAGTGGTCTGCTACTAGCAAGTTGTACCACTGAATATATATGTGAGGAGGAGATCGGGGAGAGACTGCAACACAGGATATACACAGGCACCTTATATACGATCCACAGTAACATGCACAATATATATATAAATGACTGAACAGGTCTGCAAATATAGGAAGTCTCTTGAAGTAGTCCAGCACAAGTTAACACAGTCAATGATGGCAATAGACTCAGCGGATAGCAGACTCCAGAGGAGAACCAACACAGTCCAGCAAGATATGCAATACACCAGCACAGTCAATGAGAAGTATGCATACCGTGGTTCAGAAGCAGGCAGTCAGATAGGAGTGCAGGGATACCTGAGCGGCAGAAGGCCGGCTGGATGAGAAGTCCCAGTATACCTGAGGCAGCGGTCAGTAGGTGCAGCGCACAGATAAGTAGACCAACAGGGACACGAATCCACAGGAATCAATAACACGTGGAACTGGACTCACGCAGGACCCAGGAGAGTGGAGATGATCCAGCAGAGGAGTAGTAGATGAGATACAAATCCAATGCAGACAGGAGGGTAGACCTGCGGGACACGTGAAGGCGTGGAGAGCGGATCAGCAGTAGATGGATGATAGCGCGGTCAGCAGCAGCAGGACTCTGCGGTACACGGAGGTAACCAGTAGCAACCAATAGTTGTCAGTAGCGATGGAACACGGGAGAGCAGAGTAGACCGAGAGCTGTTGATCACGGAGAGTAGCAAATGGCAATGAGGGCGGCAGTCTCGAGGAAACACAGGAGAGCTGAGAAGAGGCTGCAGTGCACAGGAGCAGCGGATAGGAATCAGCTAACTTGTCACGATGATGAACACAGGCGAGTTGTAGGCTGGAGGCTGTAGTGCACGGAAGCAGCGGATAGACAACAGCTAACAGTCCCAATAATGAACACAGGAGAGTTGCAAGCTGAAGGCTTGTAGTGCACGGAGGCAGCGGATAGGAATCAGCTCACGGAGTTGATGAGGAACAGGTGAGTGGATGTAAAGTAACGGTTGGAGTGCACAGAGGCAGCGGGTAGGAACCAGCAAACAGTCACAGTGAAATATAATAGCGATGATGTGGATTAGAGGACTGAAGTGCACGGAGGCAGCGGATAGGAATCAGCAAACAGTCACAATGATAAGTAATAGCGTTGAAGTGGTTTGGAAGACTGTAGCGCACGGAGGCAGCGGATAGGAATCAGCTAACAGTCACGATGATACAGTTGATGGTAGAAGTTGTATGGGAACCACAGTAGTAGAAGTGGTTTGGAAACCACAGAGGTAGAAGTGGTTTGGAAACCACAGGAATCAGCAGCGCTGAAAACACGAGGAATACAGGAACACCTTCAGAGACTCATAGGGAATGAGACTCCAAGATCAGGCAACGTGGTGTTGACCACAGGTGCTTAATATAGGGAGTGTTGCCTGATCTGCCAATTAAGTTAAAGGGACATACACTGAAGGGTAGGAAAGGGCTGCGCATGCGCAGACCCTCAGGATGGAGGACGACCACGGTTCCTAAATGTCCGGGAAGAGGCACTCACGGTCCGGTGAGTGACAGTACCCCCCCTTTTAAAGGTGGGCACAGAACGCCTGGAACCGGGCTTGTCCGGATTTTTGGAATAAAACTTCTTCAAAAGGGCAGGAGCATTAAGATCTTCAGCTTTGATCCAAGAGCGCTCCTCAGGACCAAAGCCCTTCCAATGAACGAGGAAACGGAGGACTCCTCGCGAAATTTTTGCATCCAATACCTCAGTAATCTCGAAATCCTCCTCCTGATGAACTTGAACTGGCTGCGGAGCTGAGGGAGGAGTTGAGAAACGGTTGATGATAAGAGGTTTGAGTAAAGACACATGGAAGGCATTGGAAATCCGAAGATTCTTAGGAAGAAGAAGTTTCACACATACTGGATTGATTACTTGAATGATCCTATATGGACCAATAAAACGAGGGGCGAATTTCATAGATGGAACCTTCAAACGAATGTTTTTAGTAGATAACCAGACACGATCTCCAATTTTTAGTGGTGGAATAGCCCGCCTCTTCTTATCTGCAAAAGATTTATATTTGATAGATGTCTTCTTTAAACAGGTTTTGACCTGAGACCAGATATTTTTAAAGGTCTGACAAGCAATCTCCACCGCAGGAACTTGGGTGGGCGGGAGGGCAGGAAATTCCGGAAAAGACGGATGGTGACCGTAGACCACAAAAAATGGAGTTTTGGATGATGACTCGTGATACATGTTGTTATGGGCGAATTCAGCCCAAGGGAGCAACTCTACCCAGTTGTCTTGATTGGCTGATGAGAACATCCTTATAAAAGTCTCAAGATCTTGATTGACACGTTCAGTTTGTCCGTTGGATTGCGGATGGTAAGAAGATGAGAGTGCTAATCGTATGCCCAAGGTTTTACAAAGGGCTCGCCAGAATCTGGAAACGAATTGTACTCCTCTATCCGACACAATCTCAGACGGACATCCATGGATACGGAAGATCTCTTTAATGAAATGTTCAGCCAGAATGGACGAGGAAGGCAAACCAGCCAGAGGAATGAAATGAGCCATCTTCGAAAATCTGTCCACCACTACCCAAATAGTGTTATGATTCTTACTAGGTGGTAAGTCAGTAACGAAATCCATACTAATATGGGTCCACGGTTTGGACGGAATGGGTAGTGGTCGCAGCAACCCTGCTGGAGTTCTGCGGGAGGATTTAAACTGGGAACATAGCTCACAGGAAGCAATGAACTCTTTGACGTCTCTCCTCATTGAAGGCCACCAGTAACTTCGAGAGAGAATCTCAAAGGTCTTGTGTTCACCGGCGTGCCCAGAAAAACGAGAGGCATGGAACCACGAAAGGATTTTCCTCCTTAGAGTAGGAGGCACGAGGGTCTTCCCAAATGGTAGCGTTTTGGTGGATGAAGCAGCCAGTGAGATACATTTGGGGTCTAGAATGGTATGGTTGGAAACCTCTTCTATATCAGAGGACGTCATAAAAGCTCTAGATAAAGCGTCAGCTTTTTTGTTCTTGGCAGCTGGTTTGAAGGTTATTATTAATTCAAAACGGGAAAAGAAAAGAGACCATCTTGCTTGACGAGGGTTCAAGCATTGGGCAGACTGGAGATATGACAAGTTCTTATGATCTGTGAAGATCGTCACCGGATGGCGAGCTCCCTCCAATAAGTATCTCCATTCCTCTAATGCAGCTTTGATAGCCAGTAACTCCTTGTCCCCGATAGTATAATTCTTCTCAGCGGGCAGGAGACCCCGAGAATAGAAGGCACAAGGATGAAATTTTTGCTGTTCCGAGCGTTGGGAGAGAATAGCTCCTAAGCCCACATTAGAGGCATCTACTTCCAGGAAGAAGGGGAGTGTCACATCAGGCTGTCGAAGGATTGGAGCCGAAGCGAAGGACTCTTTTAGTATTTGAAAGGCTTGAAGAGCCTCAGGTGACCATTGCTTAGGATTAGCCCCCTTCCTAGTCAAGGCCACAATAGGAGAGGCAATGGAAGAAAAGTCTTGAATGAAGCGTCTATAGTAATTGGCAAAACCTAAGAAACGCTGGATGGCACGAAGAGTAGTTGGCTGGGGCCAATGTAGTACAGCATTCACCTTGTCGGGATCCATCTTCAGGCCAACTCCGGAAACTATATACCCCAAGAATGGAATCTGGGGTAATTCGAATGAACATTTTTCTAATTTACAGAACAATGAATTTTTCCGTAGCCTGGAAAGGACTTCTGCCACATGTTGGTGGTGAGAAGGCAGGTCCTGTGAAAAGATCAATATGTCGTCCAGGTAGACGACGACACATACATATAATAAGTCCCGGAAGTGGCCTAGTGGTTAGCACGTCTGCCTCACAGCACTGGGGTCATGAGTTCGATTCCCAACCATGGCCTTATCTGTGTGGAGTTTGTATGTTCTCCCTGTGTTTGCGTGGGTTTCCTCCGGGTGCTCCGGTTTCCTCCCACACTCCAAAAACATACTGGTAGGTTAATTGGCTGCAATCAAAAATTGACCCTAGTGTCTCCCTCTCTGTCTGTCTTTGTGTGAGTGTGTCTATATTAGGGAATTTAGACTGTAAGCTCCAATGGAGCAGGGACTGATGTGAATGAGTTCTCTGTACAGCGCTGCGGAATTAGTGGCGCTATATAAATAAATGATGATGATGATGATGATGATTAATGAAACCTTGAAAAACAGCGGGGGCATTACACAGCCCGAAAGGCATTACCAGATATTCGTAATGCCCGTCTCTGGTGTTAAACGCTGTCTTCCATTCGTCACCGGAACGGATTCTGATTAAATTGTAGGCACCACGAAGATCCAACTTAGTAAAGATACGGGCTCCCTTGATGCGATCGAATAGCTCAGTGATCAGCGGAATGGGGTACCGATTCTTGATAGTAATGGCATTGAGTCCACGAAAATCTATGCAAGGGCGTAAAGATCCATCCTTCTTTTTAACGAAGAAGAACCCAGCTCCAGCGGGAGAGGTGGAAGGTCGAATAAACCCACGCTGGAGGTTCTCCTGTATATACTCAGATGTAGCTTGAGTTTCAGGTAACGAGAGTGCATAGACCCGGCCCCTGGGGGGAGTCTTGCCAGGTAGAAGGTCAATCGGACAATCCCAAGAACGATGAGGAGGAAGACGTTCAGACTGAGCTTTATCAAAAACATCAGTAAATGAAGCATATTGAGGAGGGAGTCCCGGTGAGGTAGATGAGATGGAAGATTGCTGTACTTTGAGAGGAATGACTTGGGAAAGGCAACGATGGTGACATTCAGGCCCCCAAGACATGACTTGAGGGGTGCGCCAGTCAATCTGGGGAGAGTGACACTGAAGCCATGGAAGGCCTAAGACAATTGGACTTGTCGTAACAGGAAGGATTAAAAACGATATTTCTTCATGATGCAGGGCACCAATCTGAAGGGTTACTGGAGACGTACTCTGAGTGATGAGACCGTTGATGAGACGTGATCCATCTATAGCCGTCACAGTAATGGGTGTTTTTAAGGTAATCACAGGTAGAGACCATTGATTTACTAATGATTTGGAAATAAAATTTCCTGCTGCTCCGGAATCAATCAATGCCTGTGACTCAAAGGTTTTGGTAGCACAGGAAATCGTAACGTCAAAGGCGCAGACTTTAGATTTCATGGAAGATGGAGAGGACTCCAGGGACCCTAACTTCACCTCTCCAGAACTAGTTAGGGCCTGGCATTTCCCGATCTCTTAGGGCAAGAGCTGAGCATATGAGTGGAATCAGCACAATAGATACAGAGTCTATTCTTTACTCTTCGTTTCCTCTCCTCTGAAGATAATTTGGAACGTCCTATCTCCATGGGAATCACAGAGGGTGAAACTGGACGAAATTGAGGGTTAGAACGAAGAGGTGCTTTAGCAGAAGTTGTTCTCTCAGCCTCTCTTTCACGAAATCTCAGATCAACACGATGGCAAAGAGAGATCAGATCTTCAAGTGACGAAGGAAGCTCCTGGGTAGTCAGTGCATCTTTAATTTTATCGGAGAGCCCCTGCCAGAAGGCGGCAACTAGAGCTTCAGTGTTCCACTGAAGTTCAGAGGCTAAGATCCTAAATTGAATGACGTACTGTCCTACTGTATGAGATCCTTGTCGCAGACGGAGGATGCTGGAAGCAGCGGAGGTCACACGACCTGGTTCATCGAACACACTTCGAAATGTAGCAATGAATTTGGCACTATCTTGCAATATTGGGTCGTTTCTTTCCCACAGAGGGGAGGCCCAAGCCAGGGCTTGTCCAGAAAACAAAGAGATAAGATAGGCCACTCTGGAACGATGGGTAGAAAAATTTTGAGGTTGGAGCTCAAAATGGACTGAACATTGGTTAAGAAAACCCCTACAAGTTTTGGGGTCCCCATCGTACTTTGACGGAGTAGGCAGGTGAAGCGTAGAAGCTGTAGACACCTGGGATGGCACTGGGGAAGCGGAGGAAAGCACAGGAGCCTCAGTAGTAGCTGTCACTGTCTGTCCAGATGTTCCTTGGGAGGTTAATGATTGATAACACTGAAGTAACAGCTGTTGGCGGGCATCCTGTTGCTCTACACGGCTGACCAGATGCTGCAGCATCTCTTTGGCTGTAGGTTCCGTATCTGGGTCTGTCATGGCCTGATCTTACTGTCACGGGCACTAGGAGTCTTTACCCAGGGATCACCAGGTGGTAGGCTTACCAGAGCAATGTAGATGGTAATAGGGTACTCTGGTAGCTGGGTGATCACGGAACAGGAAACAGCAGATGATGAGGTGCTCAGGGAAGTCTATGACTAGCAGCACTGGTAATATGGAGGTAATAGTACACGAGGAACTGTAGGACAAGGACACGTGAAGGTAGTCAGTGGTCTGCGATAGCAAGTTGTACCACTGCTATAGTGAGGAGGAATGTCCAACAGAGACGAGGAGGTGATGAGAGTCAGTGGTCTGCGATAGCAAGTTGTACCACTGCTAAGTGAGAGGATACTGGAACAGGTGATACTGGAAACAGGGATCAGTGGTCTGCTACTAGCAAGTTGTACCACTGAATATATATGTGAGGAGGAGATCGGGGAGAGACTGCAACACAGGATATACACAGGCACCTTATATACGATCCACAGTAACATGCACAATATATATATAAATGACTGAACAGGTCTGCAAATATAGGAAGTCTCTTGAAGTAGTCCAGCACAAGTTAACACAGTCAATGATGGCAATAGACTCAGCGGATAGCAGACTCCAGAGGAGAACCAACACAGTCCAGCAAGATATGCAATACACCAGCACAGTCAATGAGAAGTATGCATACCGTGGTTCAGAAGCAGGCAGTCAGATAGGAGTGCAGGGATACCTGAGCGGCAGAAGGCCGGCTGGATGAGAAGTCCCAGTATACCTGAGGCAGCGGTCAGTAGGTGCAGCGCACAGATAAGTAGACCAACAGGGACACGAATCCACAGGAATCAATAACACGTGGAACTGGACTCACGCAGGACCCAGGAGAGTGGAGATGATCCAGCAGAGGAGTAGTAGATGAGATACAAATCCAATGCAGACAGGAGGGTAGACCTGCGGGACACGTGAAGGCGTGGAGAGCGGATCAGCAGTAGATGGATGATAGCGCGGTCAGCAGCAGCAGGACTCTGCGGTACACGGAGGTAACCAGTAGCAACCAATAGTTGTCAGTAGCGATGGAACACGGGAGAGCAGAGTAGACCGAGAGCTGTTGATCACGGAGAGTAGCAAATGGCAATGAGGGCGGCAGTCTCGAGGAAACACAGGAGAGCTGAGAAGAGGCTGCAGTGCACAGGAGCAGCGGATAGGAATCAGCTAACTTGTCACGATGATGAACACAGGCGAGTTGTAGGCTGGAGGCTGTAGTGCACGGAAGCAGCGGATAGACAACAGCTAACAGTCCCGATAATGAACACAGGAGAGTTGCAAGCTGAAGGCTTGTAGTGCACGGAGGCAGCGGATAGGAATCAGCTCACGGAGTTGATGAGGAACAGGTGAGTGGATGTAAAGTAACGGTTGGAGTGCACAGAGGCAGCGGGTAGGAACCAGCAAACAGTCACAGTGAAATATAATAGCGATGATGTGGATAAGAGGACTGAAGTGCACGGAGGCAGCGGATAGGAATCAGCAAACAGTCACAATGATAAGTAATAGCGTTGAAGTGGTTTGGAAGACTGTAGCGCACGGAGGCAGCGGATAGGAATCAGCTAACAGTCACGATGATACAGTTGATGGTAGAAGTTGTATGGGAACCACAGTAGTAGAAGTGGTTTGGAAACCACAGAGGTAGAAGTGGTTTGGAAACCACAGGAATCAGCAGCGCTGAAAACACGAGGAATACAGGAACACCTTCAGAGACTCATAGGGAATGAGACTCCAAGATCAGGCAACGTGGTGTTGACCACAGGTGCTTAATATAGGGAGTGTTGCCTGATCTGCCAATTAAGTTAAAGGGACATACACTGAAGGGTAGGAAAGGGCTGCGCATGCGCAGACCCTCAGGATGGAGGACGACCACGGTTCCTAAATGTCCGGGAAGAGGCACTCACGGTCCGGTGAGTGACAGTTTCTTTGTAGACTTTGTAATGTTCGTTTTGTCGCTACCAATAAATAATGTCCGCTGTTATCAATGTGGTTCTAATGCACAAAAGATGTAACAAATCACAATAATAAAACAAAGTACAGCCGATACATGCGTAGCACACTTGATCCAGCTAACAGTCATTCAGTCCTGAAGCCTATGGTCAAAGTAGACTGAATGTTGGTCTCAGTGCCTGGTTTACATACAATTTGTGTTACATAGAAAACAGTGATGATGTCATAAAGTAAACAAGATAATTGTAAAAGCATTCTCCATTGGTTCGGGGTTTAGGACAGTCCAGTACAATGCAGGTCATAGGTCGGTTCAAGCGATGCTCTCCAAGGGTAAGGGCAACTCGCTCCAACTGTTGCCTATGTGTCAGGAGCATATACCTCAGGAGCCCGCCGAAATACTGGTTCAAACCAACCCATTTGCATTACAATTGCAATATAATTATGTGCATTAATCCCCATAACTAGGGATATGAATGACACACGCAGCTAAGCGATCACAGTAACAGATTTCTGATGGTAAAAAGTGGTTTAGTATGACACTAAACACGATACATTTCCTATATCCTGTGCTTTAGATGTCTTTAAAGTAGTTTTAACATTATTACATTAAACTATTAAATCTATTACGTTTGAATAAAAAGGACAATGTGCTGGAACTTTATTAAAGTGAACTTTTAACAAATGTATGTGTGAGTATAAATGTATTTATAAGTGTTCGCTAGTATGATTGCGTAATTAGCACTTCTACGTTGTAGAATACCATTTGCCTGTTTCACATAAAACCAAATCAATCGATGTTAATTCATTTGAAATGACTTCATCCAATTATTTGACTTTCACAACCTAATTTTCCTAGGGAATCTAGCCCCATGCTGACCAGCCTGGGGTTGGTTGTAATTATGGCAGGGGGACCCCACACTGCGGATACCCATGCTATAGTACCACCAGCCCTGGTTGGTAAAGCCTAGTGCTGGTACTAGTAAAATCGGGGGGGATCCCATGCTTTTGGCCCTTCCAATTTTGCTAGTACCAGCCTAGGCTGGCAGCATTAGGGTTAATCTGTCTGGGGAAGGGGGAGCATGCTTTTTCTATAATTTATTTTTTTCGTATTAACTATATTGTGCGGGTGGCTGTAATGCCGGCAGGTCTGCTGGCATTGTCGTTTCATTGTTAAAATTACTACCTGTCGATTTTCACAATGTTAACATTTTAACCATGTCAATACACTGAATCAGTCGACAGTCTGTCTCCATTTTTGTGATGACAGTCTGATTGTCAATAGATGCAGCGTCGCCACAACTACGATAAAACATTCAAACTCATAATAATAGTATTTAGGTGTTGCGTCCGTATTATCGTTACTAATAAAGATTTTTCAATGCGATCGCAGTGGTTCCAAAGCACAAAAGGTTTTATTATCAAAGCATAAAAAGGCAAAGTTTGGAATACTTATGCGTTGGCACCAACTGAAGTTTTAATCACAACGCTCTGGTCTCCAAGAATCAGAGCTTACATATATACACAGTACAGTTGTAAACGAAATGACACTGTCACGACTTGCACTCTGCAGCTGCTGTCTGCAGTGACTTTATTGGATTCATTATGTATTCTATTTGTAGTACCACTGCCCACCAAAGGGGCCACTGTGCTACTTTGATCATTCTCCTCGATTACTGAGAGTTGTGTCACCTGCATGAGGCCTATATTAACCTGCCTGCTTCATATGGTCTGGGCCAGATCATCAGGTCTCTCCTGTGAGCATTTCCATGTGCTCAGCTCCAGTCTGCATTACCAAGTTGTCAGCTCCAGTCTGCATTACCAAGTTGTCAGCTACTGTCTGCATTACAAAGTTGTCAGCTACTGTCTGCATTACCAAGTTTTCAGCTACTGTCTGCATTACCAAGTTGTCAGCTGCTGTCTGCATTACCAAGTTGTCAGCTGTTATCTGCTATCTGGACTCCTGCAAATTACTTCTTTGTATTCTCTACTGCTGTTACCTGCTACTGGACTCCTGCATCTTCAACCATTATACCTGGTACTTATAGTTCCACGCTGCCTGTTGAAATCTACTATTGCAGTTACCTGTTGTTTCTCATCTGCACCTTGAACTGTCTTGTGAGTTACCTTGTCATCTGTGTTTGTTAATAAACTCATTATAACCACTTATCTCCTCTCCGTGGTCATACCTGGGAAATCCTGACACACACAGTTAAAATTGTAGAGCCTTCATTAATTGGTTGAGAGGTCTTGCACTCTTAGATACTCAACATGGCATTGGTGGATTCCTCTGGTCACTGTTCTCAGGAATGCCAGGTGTCCTTAGTTCAGATTTCTACCTCTAGACTTGTTCAAACTGGTTTTTAATGATCCTTGAGTGCTTGCTATTATTGTGTAGAAAAATAATATTATTCATAACTAGCGTATGCTAAGTGCGAACGCTACATAAATAGCATTGGAACATTCTCTTAAATTGTAAGCAGAGTGATACCAAACACGATATAATTCAAATGTTGGAAACATTATTTAGCAATTTGTTCACAACAATATATTTTATATGAAAAGATTAGTAGATATATAAAACACATTTTAATAAAAGTTATGTTGCGCATAATTTGCATTGCAACTGATCGCAATGTACAGAAATGATTACCTCCTTCATCCAATTATTTTTTAGGAGACCGTAATATGATATTGAAGTGTGATAAAGATGAAGTATATGTGGTAGTACAAACATGTAGAATACAAGCAAAATATACATAAATAGAAGGCAAAACAGAACAGGGAGATTTGGTCCAAAATAGGGACAACTGGAAGGAATGTTTTTAGTAAAAGGCGGTAAAAATTTGTTCTGCATTACAAAAATAAGTCAGTGACTGCAATATGGACAGGTAATATAGGTATTTTATTTTCAGCATGCCAACTTTGATGGGGAATATATGTGAAGACACAATTACTTATAGCCAAGATCTAGTTAAATTGTCAAGCAAAATCAAAGACTGTATTTTTTTTTCAAGTTGGTACTGTCAAATGGAGTTGCAGTATCTTATTAGATTCTTTTAACATTGTTGCATCTATTTTGTTAGCCAGTTCAAGACAAACTTCTCCAAGCGCTAGCATGCAATGGCAGACAATGGCTGTCACGGCTTGCTTGTATATGTAGTTTCACAGACACACTTCCTAATTTCAACACTGTAACCCCTTACCCTGGCACCCAGAGAAGCTCAAGTGTTGTTCAGCATGCAGCTGGCTTTCACTGGGGGAGAGGGAGCACAGTTTGTGCAAGCTCAATTCCCCTAAAGAATTCTGCTCTGTGCTAACCAAGATGGGACTGGGATCACATTATGGCAGGAGGATCCGAAGAGCACGTCCCTCTGTTATGGTGTGACCAGCCCAACTTGGCAAAGCCTAGTTCTAGTCGGCACTTTTGCAGTGGTAAACAGCCTAGCCCTTAGCTATAGCAATAGCGCTGGTTGATTATTTTAAGGTGTATGATTGTGTGTTTAGTTTTTGGCCCTATTAATGCTGGCTGGCCACCCAGAGATACTTTATGTACCATGTTATAATACCTGATTCCTTTTAGGGGTTCTAAGTCACTCAGACAACAACAGTTAGAAAGTACAATGGTACTTTTATTGTGCAAAAACACAAACGCTAGAAAATACAGTATAAAATAAATGGCAGGCAGGTTTACAACACTCATGTCACTTACCCTATTATCCCAAGGACTGCAGTCACCTTAGTTCTCTTTGTTACATGGTCCCGGGTGATATACTCCCCTCTACCAGAGTGGTTGGAGTCAAGCCCAAGATTTCCCTGCTTTAGCAGGCTCAGCAAGTCACAGTACTCAGTGTTTCAAAGCTTTCCAACAGCAATAACAGGATGCTCATTCAAGCAGAAGATTAAACTTCAAAGCATAGACTGTCCCAAGCAGAACATAGCACCTGAGCCTCGACCCCTCCATTTTTATATCCAGTTTGGTTTACACGCTCACAGAGCTGGGCCAGGGCAGTCTTAGAGAGGGGATGGCCACAGCTGGGACAATGGAGCTGGCTGGCCACAGCCCAGAACAATGGGGACTCACTTTGGTGCTGGGTCTGGAAAAAGACTGTGTGACTCCCAGACTCCCGGAACCTGGCCAAATTTAAGAATAGACATTAACAAAGTCATATATGATACAATCAAATAAAAACTGTAACGGTTGAACACAATGATACATACAATGCTCCCCTTAACCCCTACAAGTCTAGAGTAGGTGTCCAGTGGATTCTTACCTTTAGTTGCATGGGCCAGACCCCTGCTCTCACAATAGGCCTACTCTAGACTGCATCTGCAAGGAGTGTACTACACTTAAGTGTGCCTTCTACTGTATGTAACTTGCACTCCTGCCCCACAACACACCCCAAGTTATTGTCCTCTAAGACTTCATGGCCCCATCCAGGCCTCTCCACATGCAGACCTGTACCATAGTGAACCTCAGCAAGCTTATTGATCCCATTTGATCCTTTTGTCTCTCATAAACCCTCCCTTCAGAATATAAGCCTTCACAGGCAGGGTCTTTTACCCTACATCTCATGTCTGCCTTCAGTCCATTCTCCTCTCCCTGTTTTGACTTATGCAGAATTATTTTTGCAGGCCATGCGATTTGTTCTGTTAATTGCATCCATCCATAAATGTATTATTCTGTTTATCTGTACCCATTGTTCTTATCTGTATGGACTAAGTTTGTTGTATGCTCTAACCTCTATATATGGTGCTTTGGAAGACTTGTGGCGCCTTATAAATAAAGGACGATATTAATAATAATATTAATAATATCAGAGAATAATAAATTATTTCCAATGAGTTTTCTTTTATTACATTCAACTAGTTAAAATTCAGACCCTAGATCTGACCCCCCCCCCCTCCCTAGTTAAAATTCAGATCCCAGATCTGACCCACCGCCACTCCCGAAGTGAAAAATGTACCCAAATCTAACCTCCCTGCGTTCCTAACGTAAAGTCAGGCCCCAGACCCTTCTCTCCTCCCTACGTAAACATCAGACCCCTCTGAGGGTGACCTCATTACATTACTTACTCCTAATGCGGTCCCCTGTCACCTCTCAGTATGTCTAAACCTTCCTGCACTCTGACTGGTGAATAGTTCACTTCCCACCACTCTGATTGGTGGATGGCCAGCACCATCCACCAACTAGGTTGCTAGCAGCCATTTACTGGGTACAGTGCCGTAACTAGACATTTTAGTGCCCTGGGCGAGACAGGGCACCGGCGCCCCCCATCTAAGTGGGCGTGGCATTTGCCGAGTGGGTGTGGCCAACCTAATGTGGGGGTGTGGTTGGCACTTTACTGAAAAAATTCTGTTACACATATTTACAAAAACATAAAAAAACAAATGCATATGTATATATATATATATATATATATATATATATATATATGTATATCTATATAGATATATGGCACTGGCTTAAATACCAGTGGCACCACATGTCAAACACAGTGGTTAATTAGTATTTGCACTTGCGGTCTGTGGGTTCCTTAGAGGACCATGCATTTACCCCAGACCATGCATTTACCCCAGAACGTTCCACTGCTTCTGATGCCCGGAATGAATTGTTGCTTGTGGGGAAGCTGCTGAGATTAGAGCTGTGGTTCGCCTGGGCACAGAGGCAGGTATCGGGCAGCTGCACCCCCTTGGGCTTGCACCCTGGGTGACAGCACTACCCGCACCTGCCTAGTTATGGCTCTGGATGTTACAGAACAGTGGAGAAAAACAGAATTTGTCATCCTTTCAGCAGACAGGAAGGGTCAAGCTGCCTCTCACAGACCATTGCTAACTTGATTATAAAGGTTATTGATCTGTCCTGCAAGGACTTCGGAAAGATCCTAACAAACAAAACAGGTTGCGCTGCGAAAAGCCTCTATCACTGGTGTTTATATCAATATAACTGGAGAATCTGTCAAGAACCAAAGAATATTGGAAACATAGGCAATCCAAAAGGAACAGTGTTTTATTTACGGAGAGTACAATTGAAGGAATCTATACACAAATAGAATATATAAAAATCAGAGTGTATAAAAAAACATATAACCAGCCAGCATTTAGGTCCAGTGGACTCGGTATACAGACAAACCTTCAGTACTGAGGTAACAGATGGATTGTAATAATTGCTCTAGCCTCATACAAGTGGATAGAAAACTCGTAGTCACAGATCAAAAACAGGTAGAAAAATAAAATAAAAATAAATAAAGTGTAAAAAATAAAAAATATATAATCAAAAAACGTCTTGTTTGAAAGGACTGTAACTCCAAATTATACAACTTCTGGGTCAAATCCAGTATAGATCAGAAATTAAAACTAAATTAGTTCAAACTAAAAAACGTGCTTCTTACCCAATGTTGTCTTCACCCTCCGGAGGGAATCACAATAGACAGCACGTGAAAAATTCAAAACACAGACCTGCTTATGAGGATTTCCTAAACGCTCCTGTAGTAAGTGTGATAGCGCATGGCTCCGGATATGACCCGCTCGTCAGTGGGGATGAAACCAACTTCCAGGTCACCTGGGCATTTGGAACGCAAATGCGTTCCAAATGCTGAACTTCCGGCTTTCAGTGGAAGTGCACTGCTTTTGATGCCCTGAACGAATTGTGGGCACAGAGGCAGGTATCGGGCGGCTGCGCCTCCTTGGGCTTGCGCTCGGTGCGGTCGCACCGCCCGCACCGCCATCGTTACGGCTCTGACTGGGTATAACCCTGTCAAACCCAGTGACTATGCGACTTAGCTAGATATTTTAGTCCCCTGGACAAGAGAAAACACTTGTGCCCCCCACCCAACTTGGTAGAAGTACAGTAGATGCTGCCTCAAAACAGTGGTGTACCGCCGAGGAGGCATAGCCATTCTACTGTGGGGATGTGCTTAGCCCTCTTGAAAGCGTAAGACCATTCTCTAACCCTGTGCTGTTGTCTCCTACTTGCTCTTGTAGTTTTGACTACCTGGTGTTGCTTCTTGGCTAGATCCTGGAATGTTTTGAAAAGAGATTATTCACCCTCTGGACAGGGCCATCTTAACAACATTACGGGCCCCCGGGCAAAGCAGTGCATCGGGGCCCCTATAATATATATATATATATATATATATATATATATATATATATATATATATATATATATATATGCACTGCTTTTTTTAAATGTACTCGCTCAGTGACCCTTGTAGTTTTTCTTTTGCAGGATTATTTATTCTTATTAAGAGCCTTGCACCTGCCCATCGTGCCCAATGGAAAAGATGGCCCTGCTTCTGGAAAGCTGAGCAGTGAGTTAACAATCTAGGCCTCCCTGACATTAGAAGTAGCTTAAATCAGATTAAATTAGTAGCTTTTTTAAAATGTAAAAAAACAGGCCTCCTTCCACCCAAACACCCCCAGAAAGTAATTGATAGCATTCCCATGTAACAATTATGCAGGCCTATCTCCCTCCATACAGCCCTAACACTATTAATTTAATATTTCCTTTTATTATGTAGCTCTATTCCCTCCACTAGATCTAATATTAAATTTATAGAATTCTTATTTAATAAACCAACATATTCCCCGCCACTGGCAGCCCTAACAGTAAGTTAATAACATTCCCATTTAATAAACAGACATATCCCAACCCCTCACCCACTCCGGCCAACCCCAACATTAAATAATAACAGCACTTGTAGAGGGCTAGGCATTTAATGAAAAAGTCTATTTCCCCACAAGCCCGAAAATCAAATTAATAATTTACACATTTCCTTCACAATTAAAAGAGCCTATTATTGCTAATAAAGATATCATCTTCTTTTGAATATATTACTGATTTATTTCTTATAGGTATATTTAATTACTTTTTAAGTTTTATAATATTTATGTGACATATATTTATCGTCAACAAAGAAAATCCCCCCCTTCTCTCCAACCCACAGCACCCTGAATACTCTCTCCAGCCCCCTCGAATCCCCTTTTTACTACACCCACCTCTCACCCCTAGTTATCTCCATACTCCACACCACTTCTCTCCAGCCCTTTCCTCCTCCTCTGCCCCCAGCATGTATTCTCCAGCCACCTCTCCTCCAGGCCCCTCTCTCCGTTTTCTCCAGCCAGTACTTACCTCCTCAACTTCTTTTTCTTATTCCTCACTTCTCTGTTGCTTCTTCTTTCTTATTTGCCTAACTGTCTCGTCTCCACTGACAGCATTGTAAAGGCACAATGCTGCACAGAGCCAGGTGACCGGGCACCCTTTCCTCTATCGCTGGGCAGGTGTTGACACAGGGCAGAACCGCATTCATATACAATGTCACGTTTAGGCACCTCTAGCCACTCCCTGATTTAGCATCTTATTATATATTCTTACAGTCAAACAATATATCACCTCTATTTTGTCAGGAATCCTTTCCTAATTACGTTTACCAGTCACAAACCGCACTCAGCTTACTGTAAGGGAACACACAGGATTCCAGCCTAAACCTCACACTCACCTCTCTTTCAGGCTACAACTTTAGTTGGTCCCTTTCCCAACACGACACACGCTTCCACACTTCTCCACGTATAAGGCCCGTAGAAAACCTATGACTTAATTCCTCAATTTGCGCACACTCTATGCTCTGGTAGCTAAACAGTTAACCCTTTACACATTGGAATCTAAAGAGTTAACCTAGCCAAGCAATCTCTCTCTTCTAATCAGTGAATTTGTTTAGAGCAATAAGTACATGATTATTACATTTTTATATTTAATAAACAATAAGTACAATGCTTACAGGTTATAAAAACAACTAAGATGACATGACATACATAACAAAACAGATTTAAAATAAAGGAATTAAATTCAGAGTATAACTTACAGATAAATGGTATATTCTGCACCCATGGAAATTGGCTTGAAGATGGACAGCTTATCAATGATGATTGATTTCCCAAAATACTGACAATTTGTCCCTTCAGAACTCAGGTTTTTAAGCAAAATCAAATGGGACGGTATTCACAGGGGTAGTGTGGATGCTAATGTGGGGGCGGAAATGTCCCTTTATGTGTCACCTACGGTTTGTTAAAAACTATTCCTGAGTTTTGATCTGTCTTAACTTTTCTCAGATATTTTCCAGAAACATAACTCCCCCGTCAATAAAGCAGTCATAATCTCCTGCACATTTAAATACCATACATGTTGAAATTATAACAATATGACATACCTTACCCAAAGACATGTGACTACAGCTGTTCCCTGGTACTGCTAGTACCTGTAATTCACATCCCTGAGTATGGAGTGGCACACGGATTTCCCAAAATATTAAATATGAAGGCATTTTCTTTGAAGTTCTTATTTATATATTCCTGCATAGAGAGCTTTCTGTGTTGTCTTTGTCTACATAAGATACAGCAAGTCATCACCTGGTCTCCTTGTGTAAGACTACAAGCTGTGAATGGCTTCCTACCGTCTGTCCAAAGTCTTGTTAGGTGTCAAAAAACTCTCCTATGCAGTTCACCACAGGGACCTTTGAAGCTGCTCAGCTTTCCCTGAAAGTATTACTGTTATCTTTTAACATAGAGGTGGGCAGAAGCACCAGGTAAACACACACCAGACACTCTGACTTCACATTTAACACCTTAGTAGCTCAATTTATTAATGGATTAATTTGATACAACATATTTACACTGCAGTTATGATTAGGCCTTTTTCCCACTATTATGTTATTAGTTAATCCTTATAACTGTAATTCCTCTCTGTTCACTAAATACACCTGGAGCAGAATGGGCAAATAGCGGGCAGCTTGTGGGTGATCGCACCACTGACCGCCCTCATTACAGCCCTGTCGAATGCTCTGATTATGTTTAAACCACAATCTACCATCCTAAGGGGCTTATTCAATTGTTGGCATTTCCCCCGGCGTTAAATATATTACCGTTATTACAGTAATTCTAAGCCAGATTTCAACTCGCAGTGGCTGAAATCCAGCATTAAAGGTACCGTAATAACGGTAACAGTACACACGCCACGTTACTTTTCCGTGTAACGCCAACAATTGAATATGCCCCTAAGTGCAAGCTTATCTGTCCACCCACCCTCTATCTGTGTGTATGTCTGGCTCTAAAAATAATAAACAAATGTTTCAAAGTTTAAAATAAAGGATTTACTGATTAAACGTACATAAAAAAAACCTTCATTCTTTATAAAAATGCTTTATTCAGACAAAATCATCTTTTGATTATAATAATCTGTTATCACTAACCCGAGCTAGCAACTACAAAACAGGCATTGCAGCAGGACAACTACCGCCAAGATACTTGTTAAATATGCTTCCTAATGCAACCATTTTAAAAACCCATCTAGAAATCTGCGTTGCTCCTGAGCTATGGCTTCACATAAATTCACAGCGATCATTATAGCGCTCTCAGGGGCATATTTAATAAAGCACGATAGTGCTTTTAACGGGTCATTAAGGTCCCACAGTCCCACAGCTAAAGCTGGCGTACATCATCCTAATTGAAGAAATCTAATGCTGTCAGCTCTGCAGCTCTGCTCTTCGCATGTGTGGAGGGATCACATGATCCCTCCCTGTCACTCAGCGCTCTCTCTCTGCAACTATCGTTGCAGAGACAGAGAGGGGATCTGTGTGCGCATGTGCAGTTCTTGGAACTGGACATGCGCAATTGAAGAGTGAAGAGAAGACACGAAGACAGCGCTTCCGAAGAGGGGGGTAAGTATGATTTATTTTATCACTGAAACAGCAGTTTTTCGGAACTGCTGTTTCTGTGCAGGGCTGTACATAAATGTGATAAGTAGTTCAATCCTTATCATTGCGATAAGGATTGAAAACTACTTTTCACTTTATGTGAATATTGATAAATGTGCCCCTTATATTTTAGCTGAAAGTGGAATCTCTACCTTACAAACCGGCAGGTGGCGCTAAGTATAGCGGAACTTAAACCAAGAAGGGGCGTACAAAGGGTTACTTTTTTTTCCCTTCCTTCCTTGCTTTCTGGTGTGTAAGTTACGGAAACAGCACGACGTTTCTGCTTAACTTCGTGCTACATTTGCTTCTTACTGAGCCCTGTCGTCATCGCTCTGTGAATCAAAGGTGCCATGTCTTCGGACGACATATCGACACTACCGGCCATAATGTCTAATGGAGAAAGCTCTGCATCCGCTGTACATCCTGTTGCTGTGGGTAGCAAAGTCACCGTGGTGTTGGGCGCTCAATGGGGTGATGAAGGGAAGGGCAAAGTGGTGGATTTACTGGCTCAGGATGCAGACATTGTGTGCCGCTGTCAGGTGAGTGCAGGGCCTCGGCGGAGAATAATAAAACCATTATTAGTATAAAATTTGTCTTGTTTGTTGGTGAATCGCTTGTACATAAGTGGGTATTAATCGGAATATATCAGTCACTGGTTGTGAAGTAATGACATTAGCCCGGCAGAAACACGTGGGGCACACCGCAATAACATGGGGCTTCAGTAACGCGCCAAATGTTGCCAGTGTAAGGTCAGACTCTACCTGAACCAGTTATTAGTGGTCATTAGGTTAATATGTAGGCAATTATTATCTCTTTCATTTGTATTTTTTTTTTGTTTTTTTTTTATAAACATGACCTTGTAAGTGTGTGTGTTCGTTCGTGTTCGCAGATCTTTAGGTGTGTGTCGCATGTAAGATCTTTCTTAATTATTGCTCGGGCCTACTAATGCATCTGAGACTGTTATAAACCAAATCCAGCTGAAGAAATGTTCCCTTTCTCGCTATGTCAGGAAATAACTTCCTACGCTTTGTGTACATGTGACTACTTCTACTGTATGAATCACATATAAGGCACCTGAGAAGGCCAAATACTTCATATAGATCTGACATGTTGCTGCATTTTTAAAACTTTTTTTTTTTTTTTTTTTTTTGCATAAGCTTTATTGAACAGTGTAATTTTGAGGAGAAACATAGCATTGTAAAGCTGTATAAAATTTATTTGGCTAAATAACAATGCATAATTTGTTCATTTCATGTCTTCCAATATTTTTACAAGTAAGTTTACTTTCAGTTGAGGTGTTTATATAAGTGACTTTAACTTCATGAAACTTGTTTGTGTATTCTGTGCATATGGATATTCTTGGTCTAAATATATTTGTTAGAAGGAGGCTCACATAGGGGTCATTAATCACTTGAGGGATGCAGCTGCGTTATGTACTTCAGTGTGGTTGGGAGCAGAGCTGGATTAAGGCTTCGGGGGGCCCGGGGCATTTAAGACAGGGGGGCCCCTAAGATCTAAAATTAAGGGCATAGTGACACATCCTGCATTACATCACCTACAGCCCACAGTATGACACTTACAGCTCTCCCAGAGGGCTCGCTTAGGTTGTCTACATAAGAAAAATCATTGCTTCCACAAACTAAAATACTGTACATTAAAACAATCATCAAAACATCACATTAAAATGGGTATTGACACCACACATTAAAAATACCATTGATAATGTACACTAAAACTAGCAATGATACCGCACGCTAAAACTAGCAATGATACCGAACTTTAAAAATAAAATTTATAATGCACATTAAAACTAGCAATGATACCGCAAATTAAAATACCATTGATAATGCATCATTGGGCATGGCCAGGCCACCCTCCTACAGACAAAAAACCTGCATTGTTGTGTACACCATTGAACGGTCACCAAAAATTGGGATTGTCCCACTAGAATCGCAACATTTCACAGACTTTGCTGCTCTCTCCTACCTGGTCTTCTCACTTCCACCACCTGTGCTGCAGGTTTCTTTAGTTGCGGCTTGTCTGGATCCTGGAATGTTAGGGGCCCTACTTGGGGAAAAAAAATGGGTACATTTAGAAAATTACAGCCACCCCCGGCGTTAAATCAGTACCACCCATGATTAATAATTAGGCCTTCCTCCAGCCCCAACATTAAAATAATAGTATTCCCATTTAATAAATAAACCTATTTCCCTCCCTACAAACAGCCCCAGCAATAAATTAATAGGTATATTTCTGAAATGTAAATACTATTTCCCGCAACCGTCGCAGCCATTAAATAATTCATAGGCACATTTTAATAAAGGGACCTCATTCTCCCCAAACTCAACCTCACATTCAGTAGCGCCCAAACCACCCCATCTTAAATTAATTAATTGTCTCCACTATTGTGCCTCTCTTCTCCCCCTTTTTACCTTACTGTGCCTCTCTTCTCCCCCTTTTTACCTTACTGTGCCTCTCTTCTCCCCCTTTTTACCTTACTGTGCTTCTCTTCTCCCCCTTTTTTCCTTACTGTGCCCCTCTTCTCCCCCTTTTTTCCTTACTGTGCCCCTCTTCTCCCCCTTTTTTCCTTACTGTGCCCCTCTTCTCCCCCTTTTTTCCTTACTGTGCCCCTCTTCTCCCCCTTTTTTCCTTACTGTGCCCCTCTTCTCCCCCTTTTTTCCTTACTGTGCCCCTCTTCTCCCCCTTTTTTTCTTACTGTGCCTCTCTTCTCCCCCTTTTTACCTTACTGTGCTTCTCTTCTCCCCCTTTTTACCTTACTGTGCTTCTCTTCTCCCCCTCTTTACCTTACTGTGCTTCTCTTCTCCCCCTTTTTTCCTTACTGTGCCCCTCTTCTCCCCCTTTTTTCCTTACTGTGCCTCTCCTCTCCCCCTTTTTTCCTTACTGTGCCTTTCTTCTCCCCCTTTTTTCCTTACTGTGCCTTTCTTCTTCCCCTTTTTCCTTACTGTGCCTTTCTTCTTCCCCTTTTTCCTTACTGTGCCTTTCTTCTTCCCCTTTTTCCTCCATAGTGTGCCTCTCTTCTTCCCCTTTTTCCTCCATAGTGTGCCTCTCTTCTTCCCCCTTTTTCCTCCATAGTGTGCCTCTCTTCTTCCCCCTTTTTCCTCCATAGTGTGCCTCTCTTCTTCCCCCTTTTTCCTCCATAGTGTGCCTCTCTTCTTCCCCCTTTTTCCTCCATAGTGTGCCTCTCTTCTTCCCCCTTTTTCCTCCATAGTGTGCCTCTCTTCTTCCCCCTTTTTCCTCCATAGTGTGCCTCTCTTCTTCCCCCTTTTTCCTCCATAGTGTGCCTCTCTTCTTCCCCCTTTTTCCTCCATAGTGTGCCTCTCTTCTTCCCCCTTTTTCCTCCATAGTGTGCCTCTCTTCTTCCCCCTTTTTCCTCCATAGTGTGCCTCTCTTCTTCCCCCTTTTTCCTCCATAGTGTGCCTCTCTTCTTCCCCCTTTTTCCTCCATAGTGTGCCTCTCTTCTTCCCCCTTTTTCCTCCATAGTGTGCCTCTCTTCTTCCCCCTTTTTCCTCCATAGTGTGCCTCTCTTCTTCCCCCTTTTTCCTCCATAGTGTGCCTCTCTTCTTCCCCCTTTTTCCTCCATAGTGTGCCTCTCTTCTTCCCCCTTTTTCCTCCATAGTGTGCCTCTCTTCTTCCCCCTTTTTCCTCCATAGTGTGCCTCTCTTCTTCCCCCTTTTTCCTCCATAGTGTGCCTCTCTTCTTCCCCCTTTTTCCTCCATAGTGTGCCTCTCTTCTTCCCCCTTTTTCCTCCATAGTGTGCCTCTCTTCTTCCCCCTTTTTCCTCCATAGTGTGCCTCTCTTCTTCCCCCTTTTTCCTCCATAGTGTGCCTCTCTTCTTCCCCCTTTTTCCTCCATAGTGTGCCTCTCTTCTTCCCCCTTTTTCCTCCATAGTGTGCCTCTCTTCTTCCCCCTTTTTCCTCCATAGTGTGCCTCTCTTCTTCCCCCTTTTTCCTCCATAGTGTGCCTCTCTTCTTCCCCCTTTTTCCTCCATAGTGTGCCTCTCTTCTTCCCCCTTTTTCCTCCATAGTGTGCCTCTCTTCTTCCCCCTTTTTCCTCCATAGTGTGCCTCTCTTCTTCCCCCTTTTTCCTCCATAGTGTGCCTCTCTTCTTCCCCCTTTTTCCTCCATAGTGTGCCTCTCTTCTTCCCCCTTTTTCCTCCATAGTGTGCCTCTCTTCTTCCCCCTTTTTCCTCCATAGTGTGCCTCTCTTCTTCCCCCTTTTTCCTCCATAGTGTGCCTCTCTTCTTCCCCCTTTTTCCTCCATAGTGTGCCTCTCTTCTTCCCCCTTTTTCCTCCATAGTGTGCCTCTCTTCTTCCCCCTTTTTCCTCCATAGTGTGCCTCTCTTCTTCCCCCTTTTTCCTCCATAGTGTGCCTCTCTTCTTCCCCCTTTTTCCTCCATAGTGTGCCTCTCTTCTTCCCCCTTTTTCCTCCATAGTGTGCCTCTCTTCTTCCCCCTTTTTCCTCCATAGTGTGCCTCTCTTCTTCCCCCTTTTTCCTCCATAGTGTGCCTCTCTTCTTCCCCCTTTTTCCTCCATAGTGTGCCTCTCTTCTTCCCCCTTTTTCCTCCATAGTGTGCCTCTCTTCTTCCCCCTTTTTCCTCCATAGTGTGCCTCTCTTCTTCCCCCTTTTTCCTCCATAGTGTGCCTCTCTTCTTCCCCCTTTTTCCTCCATAGTGTGCCTCTCTTCTTCCCCCTTTTTCCTCCATAGTGTGCCTCTCTTCTTCCCCCTTTTTCCTCCATAGTGTGCCTCTCTTCTTCCCCCTTTTTCCTCCATAGTGTGCCTCTCTTCTTCCCCCTTTTTCCTCCATAGTGTGCCTCTCTTCTTCCCCCTTTTTCCTCCATAGTGTGCCTCTCTTCTTCCCCCTTTTTCCTCCATAGTGTGCCTCTCTTCTTCCCCCTTTTTCCTCCATAGTGTGCCTCTCTTCTTCCCCCTTTTTCCTCCATAGTGTGCCTCTCTTCTTCCCCCTTTTTCCTCCATAGTGTGCCTCTCTTCTTCCCCCTTTTTCCTCCATAGTGTGCCTCTCTTCTTCCCCCTTTTTCCTCCATAGTGTGCCTCTCTTCTTCCCCCTTTTTCCTCCATAGTGTGCCTCTCTTCTTCCCCCTTTTTCCTCCATAGTGTGCCTCTCTTCTTCCCCCTTTTTCCTCCATAGTGTGCCTCTCTTCTTCCCCCTTTTTCCTCCATAGTGTGCCTCTCTTCTTCCCCCTTTTTCCTCCATAGTGTGCCTCTCTTCTTCCCCCTTTTTCCTCCATAGTGTGCCTCTCTTCTTCCCCCTTTTTCCTCCATAGTGTGCCTCTCTTCTTCCCCCTTTTTCCTCCATAGTGTGCCTCTCTTCTTCCCCCTTTTTCCTCCATAGTGTGCCTCTCTTCTTCCCCCTTTTTCCTCCATAGTGTGCCTCTCTTCTTCCCCCTTTTTCCTCCATAGTGTGCCTCTCTTCTTCCCCCTTTTTCCTCCATAGTGTGCCTCTCTTCTTCCCCCTTTTTCCTCCATAGTGTGCCTCTCTTCTTCCCCCTTTTTCCTCCATAGTGTGCCTCTCTTCTTCCCCCTTTTTCCTCCATAGTGTGCCTCTCTTCTTCCCCCTTTTTCCTCCATAGTGTGCCTCTCTTCTTCCCCCTTTTTCCTCCATAGTGTGCCTCTCTTCTTCCCCCTTTTTCCTCCATAGTGTCCCTTTCTTCTTCCCCCTTTTTCCTCCATAGTGTCCCTTTCTTCTTCCCCTTTTTTCCTACATAGTGTCCCTTTCTTCGTTATTCCCTTTTTTTTTTTTTTACTTACCTTTCTTGTAGCTTCTTTCTTCTCTTCTGTCTTCCTGTTTCTTTCCTGGTCCTCTCCGCGCTGCTCCTCACTGAATGACAGGCGTGACTTGATGACATCACGCCTGTCATTCAGTGTTAACAGTGCAGAAAGGAGGGACGCCGGCGCTGCGATGAGGTGAGTAGTATCTATATTTATTATTTTCACTATCCTGCTCCCCCCACCAACGCAGGGAGCCCCGAACCCGACCGCAGCCCTCCCCCTCTCTCCGAGGGCCCGCCACCGCCATTAAGAAAAAAAAAAATCAGTAGAGGTTATGCGCGCGGCAGGGGGCCCTTGGAGAGAGGGGCCTGGGGCACGTGCCCCCTGTGCCCCCCCCCCTTAATCCGGCTATGGTTGGGAGATGACCGCATACACAGGCTGATATTGGACATTTTCTGCCTGTTTTTTCTCCCCAACATATTCTATAATCTATTTTTGACTAGATTATTTTAAGGCTTGTTTATGGGCCCACACTGATGGGTGTGACCAGCTTATACAACATGGACATATACTATATTACAACCCTCATGTGCACTTGTGATCCTTGTATATGCCTATGACCACTCTCTGCCCATATGTGCAAAAAATACAAGCAAACACCGGAAATCACATCTTACTTGTGTGCATTTTATACCATATAAACCCACTTTCCAACTTTGAAAGTCTGCCTTCTTGGAAATCCCAGAGGGGGGAGGTCAAGTAGCAATTGCAGGGGAGGAGGGACTGCTGCAAAATGGCGCAATTGTTTCATTGTGGGGTCATGGTCAAAATGACAGTCGCCTAATTGAGACGACGTCCTACCCACTTCACTTCACTAGTGAAGTGGGTGGAAATTGGCTGAAAGGCCCACTCTCCCCGGGGTCCGGTAGAACTACTAAAACCTGGGATTTCATGTACATTCCTGGAGCATAGTCAAGTATGCTTATAGACTTATGTAGTTTTGTAGTTCTATTAAAATGCTGAGTGAAGGTACTTGCAATTGTCTATGCAAACAAATGTAATGTTGCTATTTAAAAGGCTAAAGGTTTTATTCCACCTAAAAAAAATAAAAAACACTGAAAATGGAAAGTTTAAACTACAATAATTTTTTGACATTGACTGGTGACTGGGCATTGTTGCAGTGCACAGATTAAAAAAAAAAAAAAATGAAGAACACTAATTCATCTCGAGACTATATTTTTGGAACAAACAATATATCTTGAGGTGTTTTACAATATGTATGTTACAGGTCTATTCTCAAATCAGTAATGGACAACTCCTAAGAGGACTGTTGTCCTCAAGAGCATGCACCACCTAACAGTATGTTAATTTATGGAGATGTGCGTATTAATGTAAGTGTTACAGACCCAAAGTATATATATTATAATGTTGACAAATACATGCAAATTTAAGTTCTTAGGTTATTTTCACTTTTTGTTTTATCATTCTTCACCACCATGCAGGGAGGAAATAATGCTGGTCACACAGTTGTAGTGGATTCTATTGAATATGACTTTCATCTTTTACCAAGTGGAATCATAAATCCAAAGGTTACTGCTTTCATTGGTAAGTATGCTATTCTTTTCAGATCTTTTTCTAACCAATATATTCACAAATTTGTGTGAGGAGCAAAATAAATGCAAAGATATACTGAAAAAATGTAAGCCAACATTTTGTTTTGTGTCCACTATGGTTTTTGTTTTGTATTGTACTACAGAAATTGGTTTTGTTTTTTTCTTTTTATAACCAGCACAAAGTTGTTTATTTTAGAACTGAGTATTGATCCACATGTGTTCATTCATTGCTATTGTTATTCTAGTATGTTCTCAGCAAAGAAAACTGCACTGTAATGACAATGAACTTATGTAGTCATCCTGTTCCTCCACTCTCTTTTCTTGGCATATATCATTTTTGGAAAGGTTTCTCTTTCATTCTATGAGGGACAGTAATGCCGAGGTATATGGAGGCGCAGCTCTGGGGTTGGGCACTTTAAATTTGGCTTAATAAATCTGTTGCAGAAATTCACTTAGTAGACCAGGGTTCATGTCTGGTGGATGCAGCTCTAAATATTTAATCTTATTAAAAGGTCACTAGAGGAGCAGTGAAGTTTACACTGCTCCCAAGCCTTTTCCACCTTTAGTGGCCATGGGGAAAGACTTTGCACTAGAGAGGCAGTGTTGTCTCTAGGCTGCCTTGACGCATTCGATCATGTTGTGGTTTACACTTCCAGAGAGATTTTCCCAACATCAACCTAACCCCCCAACCCTAGTCTTCAACTGGTGGAAGGATATTTATAGTGTCATTATATTCTGCAGCGCTTTACAATTGGAAATTGGAAAGCGCAGTCTTTGTTATTACAAAATACTGTGTATTAACAAAGTAAGTGGTAAGACTGAAAGGTTACAAACTATATAGCGATGTACACATCTGTTAGTGCTACTTTGATGCACTTTATGTAGTAAGGAGAGTAGTATCCCTGACCAATGCTCCAGACCACCTCCCTCACCTACCTATTGGGAAGTACCCAAGAAGTCCTTTTTAAGTTGCTATACGGTATGAAGGTACGGAACACACTCTTCGTTGCAGAAGTACTAGATTAGTAAGGAGGATAATATGGAAACGCCTGCCTATGGCCCAATATACCATCATCTATTTATATAGTGTCACTAATTCCCCAGCGCTGTACAGAGAACTCATTCACATCAGTCCCGGCCCCATTGGAGCTTACAATCTAAATCCCCCCAACATATACACACACACACAGACCGATACTGGAATTTGGCAGAAGTTATATATTCTGACCCTTTTATGGTTTCCTCCAGAGAGATTTTGAAAAGGAGGTAATGATTTGTAGGAGGATTACTAAGAAAAAAAATGGATGCATGTTAAAGTACTTAACTTGCTATTCATAGAAAAAATACACCTATGTGGGAGTGTGCATTAAAAACAAAGCGTGGAAATTGATATAAACCTGTTTAGGCAGGAACACTTGACTTATCATTAAGGATGAGCGGGCTCGGATTCCGCTAATCCGAGCCCACCCGAACAGTGCGGATCCGAGCACTGTTCGGGAACTTCCGGGCGCCAAACGAAGCCAAACCGAGGCTATGACATCCAAGTCTCGCGTCGGATCTCGCGAGACTCGGATATCATAAATACTCACCTTGCGGCCGCCATCTTCATTTCGCCTGACATCAGGGAAGAGGGAGGGTGTATAGTGTAGTGGTGCTCTTTACTTGTGTCTAGTGCTTTGTCCTTGCTGAGTCCAGTGGTGCATCAGTCCAGTGGTTTGTTCTGCTAAGTGCATAGTTATTTTAAAAGTATTAAAACATCTTCAAAAAAAAAAAAAATTATACAAAAATCATTTTAAAAAAACATAAAAAAAAAGTCTAAAAAAAATTTCTTGCAGTCCAGAAACATTAATATACTGAAATCTATAAAAAATTGTTCACTGTTCCAGCAGTAAAAATAGTACTGTAATACAACGTGTGCTGCATATAATGGAGTACCAAAATTTAAAGGATAAAGTAGGGAAAGATCAAGACCCACTTGCTTCTAATGCTGAACCTGCTGCCGCTAGTCATAACATAGACGATGAAATGCCATCAACGTCGTCTGCCAAGGCCGATGCCCAATCTCCTAGTAGAGGGCATGTAAAATCCAAAAACCCAAAGGTCACAAAAATTACCAAAAAAAGGAAATTAAAAACATCTGAGGAGAAACGAAAACTTGTCAATATGCCCTTTACGACACAGAGTGGCAAGGAACGGCTTAGGCCCTGGCCCGTGTTCAGGACTAATGGTTCAGCTTCACCCAAGGATCTAAACCCTCCTCCTCCTCCCCCCCCCCCCCCCCCTCCAAAAAATTTAAGAGTTATGCTGTCAGCAACAACACAGCAAACAACTCTGCCTTCTAAAGAGATGTTATCACAAATCCCCAAGGAGAGTCCAAGGGTGTTGGTGGTTGCGAAGCCTGACCTTCCCCTCACTGTACGGGAAGAGGTGGCTCCTTCCACCATTTGCAGCACACCCTCTGCATATGCTGGAAGGATCACCCACAGTGTAGATCCAGATTTGGATAATGAAGGTGTCAATGTTGTACACCGGGAGGAGGATATTGATGTAGCTGGCGCTGTGGAGGAACTTGACGAGGAGGATGCTGATGTGGTTATCTTAAATGAGGCACCAGGGGGGGAATCAGTTGTTGTCCATGGGATGAAAAAGCCCATCATCATGCCTGTACAGAAGACCAAGAAATGCACCTCTTCGGTCTGGAGTTATTTTTATCCCAATCCGGACAACAAATGTATGGCCATATGTACCTTATGTAAAGCTCAAATAAGCAGGGTTAAGGATCTTGGCCACCTAGGGACATCCTCCCTTATACGTCACCTGAATAGCCTTCATAGTTCAGTGATTAGTTCAGGAACTGGGGCTAGGACCGTCATCAGTCCAGGGACACCTAAATCCCTTGGTCCTGTTGGATACACACCACCAACACCCTCCTCGTCAACACCCTCCTCGTCAACTTCCTCCACGATCTCCATCAGATTTAGTCCTGCAGGCCATGTCACCAGCCAGACTGAGTCCTCTTCAATCCGGGATTCATCCGAGGAATCCTGCAGCGGTACGCCTACTACTGCCGCTGTTGCTGTTGGTAGTCGGTCATCTTCCCAGACGGGAAGTCGTAAGAACGCTACGTCTTTCACTAAATTGACCGTCCAACAGTCGTTTGCCATGAGCACAAAGTACGACAGTAGTCACCCTATTGCAAAGCGAATAACTGCGGCCTTAACAGCTATGTTGGTGTTAGATGTGCATCCGGTGTCCGCCATCTGTGCAGTGGAATTCAGACAATTTGAAGGAAGTATTGTGGCCCCGGTACCAAATTGGGTACCGGGGCCACTCCACTACGCAGTCCAGAAAGCTTCGTATCAGATAATAAAATATGTTCACTGTTCCTGCCAAATAAAAAAAGAATGAAAATGCCCTGTCATCAACGAAAACAAGAGGTAGTGACGCGCTAGAACTCCACCCTCTATATGCTGCAGAGGATGGAGGAGCAGAAAAAGGCCATTCAAGCCTACACAGCCACCTACGATGGGCCACGTGTTAGTGCCGCCCACTTGTGTCGCTTAGCTTAGACATCCAGCTACCTTGGTGCAACGTTTTGGACTAAAAACAATATTGTGAGGTCTTCTGAATAGACTGGAAATTAGTGGAAATGATTGTTATTGAATGTTATTGAGGTTAATAATAGCGTAGGAGTGAAAAAAAACCAAAAAACTGGATTTTAGCACTTTTTATGCTTTTTTTAAAAACAAATCAGAACCAAAACACTAAAAGTGGCTGGTGCACACCCCTACTTATCATACACTCCTTGTTTCCTAATGACTTTTCCAGGTATGTGTCACTAATAAAAAAAAAAATATTTATTGCACTCTCCATAACTAATGTAACACTTACACCACTTAGATTTGTGTTACATTGCTGTAAGCTTTCAATAAATGTAGTTTACACAAAAAAAAATTGTGGTACAGAGCTTTAATATAACACTAGATGCTCGTTTTCAATTGTCCATGTTTTTTTTTTTTTTTTGTTTTTTTTAGGAAATGGAGTTGTAATACATCTTCCTGGTTTATTTGAAGAAGCAGAGAAAAACTTAAAAAAAGGACAAGGCAAGCAATTTTGTTATCACACTTATGTGTTTTGTGATATTTCCTTTTCTGTATTAACATGTTTGTTCTTCTTTAGGTTTGGCAGGTTGGGAAAAAAGGCTTACAATATCCGATAGAGCTCACATTGGTAAGAGTTTTTATTAACTTCAGGTGGTGTATTTATATATGTGTGGGTTTATACATAATTTAAAGCTTTGTGCCACAGGCTTTGAATAGTTTAGTATCCAAAAACTAAGTAAAATTGCAATAGTGCTCTGAGACTACAAACAGAAAAGTGATCCACGGGTAGTTAATAATGCTTTATTAGACACTTCTAGTACTTTAGTAATGCAACACGTAGCATATAAACATAAAAACGCATTACCTGAATGACATGGATATAATTAATGTGGGCTCTGTAATAACCTCTAAATAGGTATATATGGTATTAAAACCTATATATTTAACTTCCACTATAAACCAGACTACTCCTCGGCTGTTTAATAGACAATAATTCTGTCCGTTTCAGAGACACTATTTAACGTTTTGGATAAAAATCAACATAACTAAATAAATTTAGATATGAGTGACCTCAAACCAGAAATAATAAGATGCCCAGGAGGTGAGTCCAAGTGCTTGTGTATCTTGGGCAAATGATAAATAGGTGTGACTGGGTGCAGTGAAAATATGAATTTCATCTTATTTCTGGCTATAACCCCATCCGTTCAGATTTATATACGCTTTCCCTCGGTTAGTCCTTTTTTTTTTTTTTTTTTTTATATATAGAACAATGACTTACCAAGTTGTCTATATACCTCTTTTCTGTATTCTGACATATCTTGAACCACAACTCCCTTTTTTTATTTTATTTTTTAAAAAGATTCGGATTGTATTGGTCTTTCGTGGGGCACCTTGGTGGTCAGTAGTTTACCTTTTTACTTTCAATATTGATACTAATGATCTTGCAGATTGCCTATGGAAGGTGTACATAACACTAAACCAAAACACAAGTTGCCTTACAGAAATGAGCTACTAATAAGTCACAGATATGTGTAAAAGTTCCCATACTTTTATAGAACTTAAAATATAATTATTATTTAGCTGTAGCAAACATGTGAATGCTCTTCAAAAATCTAACAGATTCATGCACTTTCTCCTCCACACACAGCACTTCCTCTCCCGTTATTTTATACTAGGTGAACAAACTGGTTTCTTGAGAACTTAAACTATTTAACATTGCATTTAGGTTTATTGTGAAGAATAGTCTGCTGGCTATTCACTCATTTTTTGTTTTTCTGCAATAGCCAGCACTATATTGAATTTGTAATATATACTACAGAATTGTTAGTTCATAGTGACATGAGTTCAAATTTGTGTACTATGTTTCATGTATACAAGTACAAATGTAGCAGAGTATAATGTATATAATGTTTCATTCATATGACTGCAAAGCCATTACTTCAGTGTCTTTTCAAAAATGGGCAAACCAAGACTACTTTCTCAAGAAACAAGTCCTCTATTGTTGTTTTGAGAAGTGAAGCCTATTCTATGCGTTGGATTGCCATGACACTGAAGATTAAAAGTTTAAAATAGGCAAGCAGACTGGACGGTGGATGATTGGAAAGGCGCATTATCTACGGTTGAGTCTGTTTTGAAGGGTTTGGCTCAAAGAGGAAAACATGTGAGATGTAGAGCAAATAAACGGATGCTGGAGGAGTGCTTGTCTTCTGTCTATGTATGTATATATTTACATACACCAAGCAACCACAACATTAAAACCACCGACAACTGAAGTTAATAACATTGATTATTTTGTTACAATGGCACCTGTCAAGAGGTGAGATGTATTAGGCAGCACGTGAAGTCAGTTCTTGAAGTTGATGTGTTGGAAGCAGGAAAAATGGGCAATCATAAGGATCTGAGTGACTTTGACAAGGGCCAAATTGGATAGATGACTGGGGTGTTCTGCAGTGGTTTGTACCTGCCAAAAGTGTTCCAAAAAAAGTGAACCGGCGACAGGGTCATAGGTGCCCAAGGCGTATGGTGTGGGGAGCGAAGACTAGCCTGTCTGGTCCAATAACACAGTACTACTACTTTAGTACAGATTGCTGAAAAAGTTAATGCTGGTTATGATAGAAAGGTGTCTGAACACACAGTGCAGAGTACTCATGCTGGCCCCTGTCCACCGCCGAAAAACGCCTGCAGTGGGCACGTGAGCGCCGGATGTGGACCATGGAGTAATGGAAGAAGGTATCCTGGTCTGAATCACATTTTTTTTTTTATTTTTTTTTTTACATCATGTGGATGGCCAGGTGTGTGAAGCGCATTGTATACCTGGGAAGAGATGGCACCAGGATGCACTGTGGCACGAAAGCCAGGTGGTGTGATGCTCTGAGCAATGTTCTGCTGCAAAACCTTCGGTACTGTCATTCATCATTATTTATTTATATAGCACCAGAAAATTCCGTAGCGCTTTACAATTGGGAACAAACATTAATAAGACAATACTGGGTAATACATAGACAGCGAGGTAAGAACCCTGCTCGCATGTGGATGTAACGTTGACACGTATCGCCTACCTACACATTGTCGCAGACCAAGTATTCCTTGATGGCAGTGGCCTCTTTCAGTGGGATAATGCACCCTGCCACAGTGCGATTGTTCAGGAATTGTTTGAAGAACATGACAAAGGGTTCAAGGTGTTGACTTGGCCTCCAAATTCCCCAGATCTCAATTCAATTGAGCATCTGCGGGATGTGTTGAAAAATCAAGTCTGAGCCATGGAGACCCCACCTCACAACTTACAAAACTTGCATAAAGCATCCGCTGCTAACGTCTTCATAGGTCTTGTGGAGTCCAGGCCTCAACAGGTCAGAGTTGGCGGCACGAGGGCATCCTACACAGTATTAGGCAGGTGGTTTTCATGTTGTCTGATTGTTCTGTGTGTATGTATGTGTATGCATGTGATATAGATATATATCTTCAGATGTCATATAATTGATTAAGTATAGCTCTGAGAAATCTTGCATTTGGTTAGTGCATGTCCAAAGAAGAACTTCATGAAGAACATTCAAAGCAAATTGAAGAAAATGGTTCTTGAAAAGTATATGACACATCTGTAAGCTCCAATGGGGCAGGGCTGAGGTACGCAAATTCTCTGTACAGTGCTGCGAAAGTAGTGTTGCTATATAAATAAATGATGATCTGTGAATATTTGTAGAGCGAGTTGTGCGTTAGGGAGGCCACCAAAAGGTCTTTGACATCTATTTCATGGTAGAGGTGGGAGAGACCATCCATTGGACAAAAATAGCCCTGGCACTTTTGAAAGTGTTAAGTGTTCTTGAATATATTCATTTTCATTTCATGTAAAATGTGTCAATAACAATTGGTGTGAATATTTTCTTTATTTATTTTTATTATAGCCACTGTACGGCACTTAACAGCTCCAGGCCACTCTTATTTAAACAAAGGAGCGGAGACAGTAACAATCCAGCCAGAGCGTAGGTTATTGCAGAATTGAGAGCATATTTGCAAGGTTCGGCGGGGAGTCGTCTTGTCTTGTGCTGTGTGTATTTGTGCATGGCACAGGACATGTGGAGCCCTAAAGCAAACCCAAATGTATATATGATTTTATGCTTATAACATTCTTTGTACAATTTTCGTTCATTGAGGTCTTCTAATGTAGTTTTTCTTGTTCCCTAGTTTTTGATTTCCATCAAGCTGCTGATGGCATCCAGGAACAGCAGAGACAAGAACAAGCAGGAAAGAAGTATGGATACTACCCAGTCTTTCTACAATATAGTATAGTTATGGATGATTTTCTTTTGGCACTAGACTTTAGTGCTGTATGAGTGGACAAAAATAATGTTTTAAAAGGCACAGACCAACATCTCTTCAATGACAAAAAAAACAAACTAACATGAATGAGAACAAGAAAATGTCTTAAAAGTTGGTATTTATGACTGTTGAAGTAGGACAATTGAAAATGGCTATATATGGCATAATATAATTAGTGAAGAGATAAAATAACATTCTGCCTACTGAGAAGAACATTGTACATCAATATAGTGTATGGAAGTATGCCTTTTTGTAGATGACACATATATGTGTAACCGGGTAGACATACCAGGAGGGGTAAAACAAATGATTGATGGTAGGCTAGAGTAGTGTTTCTCAAACCCAGTCATCAGGACTCCTAACAGTGCATGTTTTCCAGGTGACAAGGGAAATAATTATACCACCTTTGTCGTTCAGTAATGAATACACCTATGCTAAAGCAAGATATATGGAAAACATGCACTGTTAGGGGTACTGAGCACCATGTTTAAGAAACACTTGGCTACAGGAATAGTCAAGAGTGGCAACTGCATTTCTCTGACATCCTTGGGGGACACCGGGACCTTGGGGTATAGAGCAGGGACAGGCGAACATTGGCACTTTAACTTTAGTTAAACAAAGCTCTGGCTCCACCCCCTCTATACCCCACCTCCTGCTAGAGGCCAGTCTAGTTTAAGTGCCCGGCGAAAAGGCTGTGTCTGGGCTGCTCAGCAGCCCTCTTCTGTTACTTTTATTATTTTATGGCAGGAATCTGCAGCGTGCGGCAAGCGCTTTACGGAGGGGGGGGATCGGAGGTGCTGTGAGAGGTGCCTCTGTTGCCAGTCTCCCCTTCGTTTTCATACCCTCCTAGGAGCTGGGCACAGTCGACACAGGCTGTGTCCGTCCTCCTGATCTGACACTGACAGTCAGACTGCAGACACTGCGTGAGGAGGGGTGGCAGAAGGTAAGTGAACCCCCTCCCAGCACAATGCTGAGAGAGAGAGGGAAAGAAAATCGCAGTTTGTCCCTGAGCAGGCTGCTTCTTACCAGAAGCAGTCATTCTATGAGGGAAAAAAAAGATTCTATTTTTAGCTCAGGAGACAGGGTCAGGCAGGGGTCACTAAGATAGTGAAGCCTTGCTAGGCACTGGGCTGTTGATTGTTACCAAATCAGTGCTGGGCCCTGGGGGAATCTATTACTCTTCCTCCATGGTAGTCTCTCACTATTATGTGTGCAGACACCAGAATAAACAGCAATTTTATAGCTCCCCTTTTCTGTCCTGAGTCCTGATAGAAAGGTTTGGGGATTGTTATTTTCAAAAGCTTATTTTTACTCTGTGGGGCTTTTATTCCCTGTATTGCAGGCTCACTTTCTGTTCAGTTTTTGGGCTGCTTGTTATTTAAATAGTGTTTTGTTAGACTGTTTATTACACTGTTTTGTTTTGTCCCATTTGTTAACATGTCAGAAGGGGAAAAACCATGCATGGTAAAGCTGGTGTTACATCAATGTTGAGTTTCACCTGGGCTGTCTGTCACGTTAAGTTACCAGTCAGGCGCGCAGGCTCTGTGTGCAGCGTGCCGGCTTTCAAAGTGCTGCTTTACATACGGCAACACATGCCTGGGTTCGGTCTCTCTCCAATACAGTGGCTGAACTTGCTCAGTTGGTGCTGTCACAGGCTGTGGTCGCTCAATCTTCTGATTCTGCTTGCACTGTAGCAACTGACATGGGTTCTAGTTTGCTAGTCAAGGTTTGACTGTTTCTCCCTGGCGGAGTCTGTACAGCCTGCTTGGGTACAGGGAATTGCATCCTCTGTACAGGGTATGGTTTAGGTTTCTTCCTCTTAGAGAGGATGTTGCAATCTGCGGCACTGTCTTCCTCACATAAGCGTAGGAGGATGGCGCCACAACTTCAGGAAAATAAGCCAGATTTTGACTAGTTCCCAGAATGAAGGTGAATCCGGACATGGATGCTCCTTTTGGTTGTGGAGGAGATTCATTCGGTTCGCCAGAGTGTGGAGGAATTAATACAAGCTATGTGTCAGGTACTTCACTTTCCTAAGTAAGAGGTTCCTCATGTTGCACAGGCTTCTCTTTTTGCACGGGGGAAAAAAAAAAAAAAAGATTCTTTCTTTTTCCTGGCTTCTTATCTATTGGAAGATTTGTTGTGAGAGCCTTGGACTTCCCCAGATAGCAAGTTCCAAGTATTTCGGTGACTGCAGTCGGTTTATCCTTTTCCTACTGAAGTTTTTACTAAATGGTAGACGCTTCCACGTGTGAATGCTGCAGTTACAATGTTAGCCAAGTTAACTACTATTCCTTTTCCTAACATTGCCACTCTTAAGGATGGTACAGACCATTAGGTTAAGGCCGTCCTTAAAGTCATTTTCGTGGTAGCATGTGCCTCTTTCAGGCCTGCTTTTGCATCTGTGTGGGTTAACAAAGCAGTAGAACGCTGGTCAAAACACTATTTCTCTCGCATCCCTTGGGGGACACCGGGACCTTGGGGGAGTAGGGCAGGCGAATGCTGGCACTTTAACTTTTAGTTAACTAAAACTCTGGCTCCACCCCCTCTATACCCCGCCTCCTGCTAGAGGCCAGTCTAGTTCAAGTGCCTGGCGAAGCGGGCTGTGCACGGGGCTGCTTAGCAGCCAGTTTTACCTTTTTTTCTTGTTTTCTTATTTTAATGATAGCGGAGACTGTGTCTCTTGGTTCTGACAGCCGGCGGCTCGCTGAGCCGCGTAGTCGGCTGTCACTCAGACCCTCCGCTGCAGAGTTCATTCATTCTGCTCTCCCGCGGCTGCGGCCGGCGGGGAGAGTGTGAGGCCGCGATGGGGGAGGTCTGTGAAGCGCACAGCACGGACGGCTGTGCACTGGCTGAGGGGGGGGGGGGGAGCGGAGGAGCCGTGTAGGTCCTCCTTGTCTGCCTGCTCCCTTTCCCGATTATTTAACCCTCCATGGAGCCAGACACAGTTGGTGGTGGCTGGGGTCTGTCCTCCTTGTACAGAGAGTATGCTGTCTGCACACACTGCATCTGGAGGGTTGGCAGCAGGTAAGTGGAACTCTCTCAGCATAGTGCTGAGAGAGGGAGGGTAGAAATCACAGTGGGTTCCCCTGAGCTGGCTGTTTTTCCTAAAAGCAGTCTGTTTAATTGGGTAGAGATAAGAGTTCAATTTTTAGCTCAGGCAACAGGGTCAGGCAAGGGTCACTGTCTCAGTGAGCCCTGCTAGTCTGTGGATTGGTGGAGTTGTCTGTCTGTCTTAAATGTTAGCCAGTCCAGAGGTGGGGCCTTAGGGGGGGTGGTGTGTTTTACTCCTCTGCACTTCCCCCGTGGTAGTCTTTCACTCCTCGTGTGTGGACACCTGAATAGGCAGCCATATCTAAAGCTCCTGCTTCTCCCCTTTTCTATCCTGTATACTGTAAGGTAAAGGGTTGGGGGTGGTGTGTTTAGCCTTTTGTATTTTTACACACTAAGGAGCTTTTGGCTGTATTGCAGGCTCACTTTCTCTTGTAGTTTGTGTGCTGCTTGTTATCTGTATTGTGTGTTTTACTGTACTGTACTGTTTTGTCCCATCTTTGAACATGTCTGAGAGGGAAAAATCTATGCGTGGCAGGGCTGGTGCTACTATGCTAAGTTTCACCTGTGCTGTATGTCATGTTAAGTTACCGTCTGGGCAGTCAGGAACACAGGCTCTGTGTGTGTCCTGTAGGCCCACGGAGACTACTCCTGGTGAAACAGTTGCTGTCTGTTCACACACGGAGGAGCCTGCTTGGGCTCAGTCTCTATTTAATACAGTGGAACTGTTTGCTCAGAAGGTACAGTCTCAGGCTGCTCAATCTTCTGATTCTGCTTCCTTAGTTCAGGCTTTACCTGTTGTTGTTCCAGTGCAGTCTGGAGAACCAGCCTGGGTGCAGGGTCTTGCATCCTCAGTACAGTGTCTGGTAACGGTCTCTTCCTCCTTGGAGAGGATGATGCAGTCGGTCACTCCGCCTTCCTCAAGTAAACGGAGGTGGGTGGCAGCCTCTTTTCTGGGACATGGATCTGATTCAGATTGTGGTTCCCAGGAAGAGGGTGAGTTACCGCTGGGCTCTGACATAGATGCGGCTTCTCTGATGGAGGTCCCAGCAGATCGTCAGTGTGGAAGAGTTAATTCAGGCGGTGCGTCGGGTACTTGATATTCCTGAGGACCAAGTGCCTGAAGCTTCTGCATCCTCTATTTTTGAAAGACACAAAAAGGGGGAGGTGGTTTTTCCGGCCTCTCCCCACTTGGAGGGGTTGCTGTTGAAATCTTGGTCTTCTCCAGACAGGAAGTTTCAGGTGACTAAGCGACTGCAGTCGTGTTATCCATTTCCACCTGAGGTTCTCGCTAAATGGGTTCACGCTCTAAAAAGTGCGCAACATTTGCTGCAGGGAAAGCCAGTAAAGATCCAATCGGACAATGTCGCAACAGTGGCATATCTAAATCATCAGGGCGGCACCAGGAGTCCTCTGGCCATGAGGGAGACTCACAGGATATTTCTGTGGGCAGAAGCTCACTTTTCGGCAATCATGGCCGTATTCATTCCCGGAATAGAAAATTGGGAAGCAAACTTCCTAAGCAGGCAGACTCTGCATCCAGGGGAGTGGTCTCTCCATCCGGAGGTGTTTCAACAGTTGGTGATGAAATGGGGTCAACCGGATGTTGACATGATGGAATCACAAGGTTCCCCGCTACTGTTCCCATGTGAGAGATCCCAGGGCAGTCGCGGTAGACGCTATGTCCGTCCCTTGGAGGTACCGCTTAGTGTACCTTTTTCCTCCGATAGCTATGCTTCCTCGAGTACTGAAAAAGGTGGAGAGGGTGTTCCAGTGCTTCTAGTAGCGCCGAATTGGCCGCGCAGAGCTTGGTACACCGACGTGCTCTTCATGGCAGGGGGTCGGTCGTGGCGGTTTCCGATTCGCCCAGATCTTCTAACCCAGGGTCCAATTTGTCATCAGGCTTTGTAACGTCTGGCTTTAACGACGTGGCTGTTGAAGCCAGGATTTTAACAGCTAAGGAGATTTTGAGGCGGGTGGTTCAGACCATGCTTCGTGCTCGAAAGCCGGCTTCAGCCAAAATATATCATCGAGTTTGGAGGACATATATTGGTTGGTGCGAAAAGAAGGGGTATCCTACTTCTTTTCGTCTGGCCAGGTTACTGAGGTTCTTACAGGACGGCTTGGATGCAGGTTTGCGTCTTAGTTCTCTTAAGGGTCAGGTGTCAGCTCAGCAAGTTTTCTCTGAAAGAAAATTGAAAGTTATACCTGATGTGCAGACTTTCATTTAGGGTGTTCTTCATGTTCACCCTCCTTATATTCCTCCGGTTCCACCATTGGATTTGAATTTGGTGTTGAGGGCTTTACAGCATCCTCCATTTGAGCCTTTGAATTCAGTAGATTTCAAATTTCTTACTTTGAAAATGGTTTTTCTTTTAGCCATTTCAACGGCACGCAGAGTTTCAGAGCTTGCGGCTTTTTCTTGTAAGCCTCCTCTGCTAGTTTTTCATGAGGATAGGGCAGTTCTTCGAACTAAGCCATCCTTCCTTCCAAAGGTTGTCTCTAAGTTTCATCTGAATCAGGATATTGTCATTCCACCTTTTTCTTAAAGCCTTTCTGTCTCCCACTTAACTTCCTACCTTATCTTCTGCCTCCGTCCCCCTACTCTCCCTCTCTACCCTGCGTCTGTCTGTCCACCCCTCCCCTTAGATTGTACGCTCCTCTGAGCAGGGCCATCTCTCCCCCTGTTTCCACCACTGCTAACCCTGCTCTCCAGCTACTTAGCCCTCCTCCTCGAGGCTCCACTCCACGTCCACTCTCGCTTCCTCCTCCCCCCTGGGGGTCTCCCTGTCTTCCGCGCCCTCCTTCTTGGGCCCCGTCATTTGCGGATCCTACCTCCCCCTTCCCCGCCCTCTCTAGCTGTGCATTGAGCTTACTGAGTTGCTGTGCTTACTGTTTACTGTACTGTGCTGTCTCCCATTGTATTGTAATTTGTTTGTCTCTGTACGGCGCTGCGGACGCCTTGTGGCGCCTTATAAATAAAAATTAATAATAATAATTCTGGCTCTAACTGATTCCTCATCTTCTGATAACGATGACTCTATTCGTTATCTTGGTGTGGTTCGTGTCTTGAGAATTTATGTTAAAAGATCGCAGAAGTTTAGTAAAATTGAGGATCTTTACGCTGCTCACAAAAGAGGCTGGCCAGCTTCTAAGGTGACCATTGCTAGGTGGATTACGGCTGTTATCCGCCAGGCTTACAACGGGGCTGGGGAGCCTGTCCCTGATCTACGGGCGCATTCTACAAGATCTGTAAGTGCTTTCTGGACGGCACGCCATGGTGCCTCCAGTGAACAATTGTGTAAAGCGGCCACGTGGTCTTCTGTACACACTTTCACAAAGTTTTACAGATTTAATGTGTTTGCCTCTGGGGATGCAAGTTTTGGGAGAAAGGTGCCTCGGGCCGTTCCTTCTGAGCGTTCCCTCCCGTGAGACAGCTTTGGGATGTCCCCAAGGTCCCGGTGTCCCCCAAGGATGTCAGAGAAAATGGGATTTTTATATTTACGTAGAATCCGTTCCTCTTAATCCGTTGGGGGACACCGGGCGCCCACCCTTAACGCTCTGGTTTCTCCTTCTGTTTGACATGTTGTTTGGTTGTTAAGAGAATGATGTGTTAAGTTTATTCTCTTTTCTTTGGTTCTCTCTATATCCCTTTCTGCGGGCTTGGTTAAACATAGACTGGCCTCTAGCAGGAGGTGGGGTATAGAGGGGGTGGAGCCAGAGCTTTGTTTAACTAAAGTTAAAGTGCCAATGTTCGCCTGTCCCTACTCTATACCCCAAGGTCCCGGTGTCCCCCAATGGATTAAGAGAAACTGATTTTACGTAGTTATAAAAATCCCATTTTTAATGTCCTAGGGAGAGGAATCCGTAACAGAAAGAAGTCAATGGTACAGCCTCATCTAGAATACTGTGTTCAGTTCTGGACTAAAAAATATCTTAATTTGTATAGTTTGGAACAACGAACGGAAAGGGAACACATGATTGAAACCTTCAAGTACATAAAGGGTTTTAACAAGGTACAAGAGGGAAACATTCTTAATGAGGACATGCACTGGTGGGAAGTAGGCTGAAAATAAATTTCAAGGAATTATTATGTTGCAGAAATAGGGTTTAAGGTTACCATAAGTTAAAAAGTGGGCAGACTTCTAATAAATAAAATATATATATATATATATATATATATATATATATATATATATATATATATATATATATATAATAAATTTTCAGTACACACACTATATGGACAAAAGTATTCGGGCGCGTGAATATTACACAAACAGGGACTGTGATGACATTGTATTCAAATATTTATACTTTAATGTGGAGTTGGTCCCCCTTTTGCAGTGATAGTTGGAATGTTTCTGTGGGAATTTGTGCCCATTCATTCTGTAGTGCATTTATGAGGTCAGGCACTAATGAGTGAGAAGGCCCTGTTTGCAATCTCCGTTCCAGTTCATCCCAAAGGTGTTCGATGGGGTTGAGGTCAGGGTTCTGTGCGGGCCAGTCAAGGTCTTCCACACCAAACTCCTCAAACCATGTCTTTGTAGTGCTTGCTTTTTGCAGTGGGGCACAGTCACGTTGGAATAGAAAAGGGCCTTCCCCAAACTGTTGCCACAAATTTGGAAACATAGCATTGTCCAGAATGACTCGGTATGTTGAAGCATTAAGATTGCCCTTCACTGGATATAAGAGGCCTAGCCCAAACCCTGAAAAACAGCCCCATACCATTATCCCTCCTCCACCAAACTTCACAGTTGGCATAATGCAGTCAGGCAGGTAACGTTCTCCTGGCATCCGCCAAACCCAGACTCTCCCATCTGGCTGCTAAACAGAGAGGCGTGATTTGTCACTTTACAGACCACGTTTCCACTGCTCAACAATCCAGTGTCGGTGTGTTATACACGACTCCATCCAACACTTGGCATTTGTCTTGGTGATATGAGGCTTGATTGTAGCTGCTCGGCCATGTAAACAAATTCCATTAAGCCATGTACAGTTATTGTGCTTATTCAATTATTCTCATTCCATTATCCCATGTACAGTTTTTGAGCTTTCATTAATGCCAGTGGAAGTTTGGAACTCTTCAGCTATGGAATTAGCAGAACATTGGCGACTTAACGCACCATGCGCCTTAGCAGTCGTTGACCTCACTCTGGTTTTAAGTGATCTTTCGCTACGTGGCTGAGTTGCTGCTGTTCTTAAACACTTCCACTTTCTAATAATATCGCTTGCAGTTGACTGTGGAATATCCAGCGAGGATGAAATTTCACGAACCATTTTATTGCAAAGGTGGCATTCTATCACAGTACCATGCTTGAAGTCACTTAGCTCTTCAGAATGACCCATTTTGTAACACAAATGTTTGCAAATGGAGGCTGCATGGCTAGGTGCCTGATTTTATACAGCTCTGGCAGTAGGTTTGTTTGAAACGCCTTAGTTCAATAATTGACAAATACTTTCGTCCATATAGTGTATATGTATGATATAGATAGATATTATTCTCCCTGAGATCAGATTAAAGCAATGTCAGGATATTTGTCACATTGCCAGATTTGATGTGTCACAAAATTAATGTGTAATAGCATAATCGTGGGGGGGAGGGGGCTTCTCTTTATATACTTAACGAATACAGTATATTGTCCCTGTTTTACTTTAATTGTGTACAACATAAATTGGATGTAATTCATTCTTTGTTTGGAAGCAATTCTATTTGATTACTGTATTGCAGTATTTAACACTGTCACGAAAAAGTGAATGTGGCTTTGCTGTGAGACATTTGCATACTAGTAGACATATCTATCCAATATACTAGCAAAAAGTATTTTCACAGAAAATCTGTCGGCAAGTTTAATTTTACAGTCCGTTTATTTACTTTGCAAAAATGCCATTTATTTTATTTCTAGTTTGGGAACTACAAAGAAAGGAATTGGACCAGTGTATTCTTCAAAAGCTGCAAGAAGTGGCCTTAGGATGTGTGATCTCGTTTCAGATTTCAATGAATTTTCTAAGAGGTTTGTGGGGGGGGGTGGGGGAATGTATGTGTGGGTTAAAATTATTTTATTAACATTTCATTACTACAATGTAACTTTAAAACATACCTGTCAAGCACAAAAACACACTTAAATATAAATTACAAATTGAAAAACAGTAAGGAAGTAGGTAACTATATAGTAGGAGCGCAAAGGATCAAATTTGGATGACATACATTTGGATACACACTCCAATTTATCTAAATCAAATGTTTTTACATTAACAATATTTCTTACAATCTGTTTAGAAATCTGCAGACTAGCACATAAAGATACAGTATCCATCCTTGCAGAGTAGTACAATCTGTTAAGTAATTGGCAAATTAAAGGAACACTATTCATGTAGATGAAATCCTGAACCAGAAAGGTCCCTGTTGGTGAAGAAATGGTGCTGTTCTGGCATTGCACTTCTCTCTTATGGCTATCTCTAGTGGGGCAGGGGCCCCTCTTATAGCGTTCTATATTCCAAGGTGGCCATTGTCATTGGAGCCAGGCCATACTGTTCCCAGGGGACTTCAGTTGCTGTTTAGAGCAGCATTACCTGGGTCTGCCAGGTTTATATTTGGTGGCCAAGTGACATCTCTAGTAGATGCCAACAAGGTGCATAGGAGCTGGCACGGACCTGTCCTTTGGGCATGAGGCTGCAGATGGTTCCACTCCATTGGCAGGCTTCCCTCCTGGTGAACGATCGCCTTTCTGATATGGGATGAAGCGCCTTGTCTCTTGGTGTTCTCCCCTTTTTTTAAACTTTTTTTTTTTTCTTTTGCAAATCCCTATATTGTGTGTGTTGGGGGTAGTGTATTGTTAGATTCTGTTCTCTATTGTTTTCCCTCTATATCTGAGGGACTCTTAAGGGATCTATATCAAAATTATAGATTATATTTAGATTCTGTCATTGTTTGGATTTGTTGTATACTTTATACTATTTCTGAAAAAGGGATCGGTTCTAAGGTGCCAAATAAACACAATTGCAAAAAATGATGACCAGGTCCAGATGCCTTGTATGTGGCCTGTGAAGTGCGATGGCCATGACTCAGTCATGCCTGGAAAGCAGGCAGCTGAGATGGTGGAACCTGATTGAGCAAGGTCCTTGGCTCAATCTATTGCTGAGCTGGCTCGACTGGCTGTGGCTCCTAGAGAAGTCAGTGTAAATCCTTCACTCCTTCCCTCTTTGGGTGCGCCTGGACCAGGCACACTCCCTTTGGAGACTGTCACCAAGGTAGCAACAGGTTCTGCAGCCATGGACCAAGATGATAGAGAAATCTCTCTTGGGATTGGCTCAAGTATCTTCCTCAGTGAAAAAACTCCTTCAAGTTACCAATGATCGGAGTTCACAGGTGCCAACAGATTACTCCGGTTTTCCTGGGTGAGAAATCTGATTTAGAATTCTCTTCACAGAAAAAAGGGGTGCCCCTGGGTGACTAGGACCCATAAGACACAGCTGGATTCGAGAACAAATTCTTTGTGGAGTCCAGGGCATTGAGCAATTGCTTATGGCAGTTAGTCACATTTTGGACCTCTTTAGATTCTCCAACTACTGAGGCGCCATTGTTTTAAAAGAGAAGAAAAGCAGTTTTTTTTCCTCGTCTTTATCTGAGCTACTGGGAGAAGCATAGGCTATGCCGGATAATAAGTCTTATTCTTTGTAGTTTTCCTGTAGTCTATCCTTTATTCAGGGAGGACATAGCTAAGTTGTAACACCCAAGTTCCAAGGAAGTTTCTCATCCTATCTGGGGGACACTGTTACAATGGCGGTTGTATGTGGGGAGCCTGGGAGTTGGCACTTAACAAGTTAATACATTTGTTTATACTTGCTGACTGAACGCCTCCCTTCTGCAACTCCTCCTAGCCTCAGTGTATTTGAAGTGTCCAAGGAGTTGGGCTTTCTGTGGCTGCTTTGCAGCTATCTTTTGCGGATATTAGATTTATTTTATTATCTCTTTTCTTAAGCTTAGAAATCGGGATGTATGTGCTGGACTGCAGCACATGCACTTACTGGATCAGTAGTGGAAAGTATTCCATTACCGCGTCCCAGCTTTCACAGGAGGAGCTCAGGACGCACCATACAGAAACTGCTATTGCAGTGACAATGGTTTTCTATCTGACCGCTGTCGCTCAGAACCATGCTTGATGTCCGGCGTTACCATTGGGCAGAGACTGCGGCCACTAAAAGTGCGCACGGCCATTTCCAATTCGGGTCATGCCATTCCCTCACAGAGGCAGAGGGGGGGACTGGGGATCACGAATCTGGCCACAAAGGAGAATTGGAGCAAAAGGCTGATGCAGGTTTAATATAGAAGTACCGGAGAACAGCTGTTTTGACAGATACTCCTCTCCTCTGGCACTGATGGTCCTTGGCTATCAGGAGCGAAGTACTTCATGAATTTTTTGCCATATATATATTATATATTTTTGGTGTCGCAATTGAGATGCGGGCCTCCAGTCAGAAGAAAAATATGGAGGATTCTGATACAAAAGCTTGTAGATCTGGTTGTGGCAGGCCACCAAGCCTAAGTTCTTACCGAATCGGAAACCTACAAAAAAAAAAAAAAATATGCATGAGGCTCATAACATTGTTAACCCCTGCAGCGTTGACGTATTGTACCACTGAAATCCGATGCTTACGACAGACATATCTAAGGCATTCCGGCCCTGCCTCATTGCTGGGTCATTGGGGGTGGCGATGTGGGCTGCCAAGCGGGCAGCGCAAGTACCAGGCATTGGAGAGACGCTGCTCCCTAGGGATTTCTACTGTTAGATTTTTGGGATGACTCAGAACGCAACCATTTCTTTATCTGTCTGTAAATGGTTGAGGGCCACAGGACCAGAAACTGACAAAAATTAAATGGTAGCTCACGGGAGACGAGTGTTCAGAATATCCAATCGGAAGGAGGGCAAACTGTCTTGGAGAGTGAATTTATCGTACGGCCCCTCCGGAGTGGTTGATCTGACATCGGTAGTCCATAAGCAGCCCCTTCGGTCATGGACCATCCCTAGGGGGGGGGGGGGGAGCTGATTTTCTTTATTATAGGAGGCATCCAGAGATCTTGCTTCCGGTGGGTGTCAAGAGCTTGGGTTGGATCCTACTTGACTCTGTACCGACTCTACTACTCGGGATACCACAACAGATCAACATCTCTAGCCAGATGTGCTGGTCAGTCCCACACTCTTTACAAGGCCTTATCCTGTATCTCTTCTCAAACCATGGGTTATGATTTACTGTGCTCTCCATTCTTTCATTGATATCTGATACGTCCTTATCTGGGAGCAGTATAGGAACAGGACCAAAGAGAGAGGTAAAGAAGAGCTTGCTTTGGCTACCCTAGGCTCTGACCTGCTATGGCAGTACTCCCAGGACTGGTACTTCACTTATAATGGGTTATTTCCAAGTAAGGTCTGTGCCTGTAGGTGAGAACAGGCATGAACCACAGGAGTCCCTGGCTCCCAGCATTATGAAAAATGCCTACAACATTACAGCTCCATCTGGATGGCTTTTCGACATCTTTCCCGTTTACAGCAGAACCTTTATCCATATCTGACTTAAGGAACCTGATCTTTGAGACGATTCTACAGACATGGGTTGGACCAAGGGTACATATTACTGCCCCAGCAGGGGGCTCGGTTATTCTTCAAGAATTCCAGCCCTCCTTTGGTCTGAATATGCCAGGGTCGTGGCATACGTCAACAGAGCGGCGGGACCAAGAATTCACGAGGGCGTTCAGTTACAGCTTAGTCCATTGGATTTCTGTTGCAATGGTCCTGCCGGGAAAGGGATGGTCTCTAGGCAAATCTTCAAAGGCTGTGCTGGCAGTGGGTTTACCCAGTATACATCTCGGCGTGCCTTGGCACGGTCACCAGGACCTGCATTCTGTTGAGGACCACAGTTCCTACTGTTGAGGTGGCTGTCATGTCCATGCAGTGAAAGTCCAGAAGGGGAGAGCCGTTCCTTCCACTTTGCAGATTCCCCTGAATATCCAGAGGGTCTATACAGGAGGCCCTGTTTAGAATTCTGATGACATCAAATTGGTCCCATTGGATCAGAATACAGTCTTCTAACCATGCTGTGTCTGTGGTGGAGAGGTCTTTTGGCTTAACGCAGTCCTCCCTTGGGGACCCCCTTACAGCCGGAATCATCCTCGGCTATCGTTCTTGATCAGGGTCGTTATGGCTGGCTTCTGATTTACGGAGATTCTCAACCAGAATAGTGGCCACCTTTTGGGTAGGCCAGGATGCCTGTGGCTACCACAAGGCGTGCAGGGCTTTGTGGAGGTGAGAGCGTTAGTCCTTCACACATCTACAGCCCCACCCGTTCCTGGTCCTCACTTTCCACAGAAGATTACAGGGGAGTCTTCAGATCAGTTCCTGGCTGATCCAGTATCTGCTCATCTTCTTGGAATTCCTTTGTAAAGACAGACAGGTTTGTGAATGGGCAAGAGGTGTGTCTGCTCTAAGGGTTCGGTCCACACCTTCACGGTTCCTGTCGTGTATCCAGGAGGAGGCCTGACACTATGTTCTTCTTCACTAACAACTTCCTTACCGCCTTGGGTTCAGCTGGAGTTTAGTTTCTTGATTATGACCTTGATGTAAGGTACCAGGTCAGGGGTCACTTGACTATACCTAATTTGCCTATCCGTCATGTCAGGGCTGTGGAACACAGTTCCCTTATTCAGCCTATGAGGCTTTAAAGGTTTCAATTCAATCTGGAGATTCTGTTCCAGTCTTGAGGAGGTAGTTGCCTCCTGGGACCTCATCTCAGCGTTTTCTCTTACCATTTAGGTCGTGTTATCTATCTTAGGTGGAGTGACCACCCAGATTTAGGAAGACTGGCTTCCACTAGATTAGGTTTATACGGAGATTGGGAAAGGCTGACGGCTCAGCAGACCATCGCCAGGAGTTTCTGTATTCTGTTCAACAGGTTACAGGTTCTGTTGGATTCTGTCTATATTGGCTTGGTGTTCATTCCACCCACACCATGGGGGTAGACTGGGCTGCACTCGTGGGTGCTTCGGCACATCACCTCTGCCAATGAGTCATAGAGACCTCTGGCTGCTATTCACATGGGTAACCTTGTTACTGTTGTCCCTACGTCCGCTGTTTTTTGACTGCAGTATTGCGTGCTGGATTTCCTTCCTTTAAGGGGCTGCTTTAGAAAGTCCCCATGGTAGCAATATTCCCCAGATAGGATGAATGAGAAAAAAAGATTTTTGTACTTGCATTACACTGCGTTCCTGCTCTTCTACTGATTGGTCTTGGTGGTTTGACTTTACTTCCTTGGGCTTTTGTATCTGAGGCATACAACCCCCATGGTAGCAGTGACCCCCAGATGGATTCAGAGAAAGATTTGGCATAAGTAAAAAAATCTTTTTTACACTTAGCCCATGGCTCACTTCTCTAAGTCTGCCACTTTACCCATACCTGGGGCAGCTTTGCTCAAGAACGAAACTGACAAATGTGAAAACATTTATTTGCCAGTTGGTGCAATGCTCAAGCCTACACTAGCATCAGCTTGGTTTGTCGTGGGAAAAATGGTCTTTTCAGTTCCTGGCGGCTTACAGTTTGGTTGAACGAGGTCAGAAGCATCCGGAAAACCTTAGAGACACTACTCTGTGTGCAGCTTCTACCAGCTTTAAGATCTCTGCTTTGACTGTTGTTGCCATTCCAGCACTTTGGCTCCATTCCTGGGATGCAGGCATTGAATCCAAGAAGTCTTTGGGTGCCCTTCCTTTTTAAGGAGCTGATCTTTTTGGACCTGATCTTGACAGGTCCAAATAGACGAGCTTGATAAAATTAGCTGTCAGACTAGAGGAGGAAAGCGAAGGCTGTGGTGGTAGTCCATCTTTTGTTGTTCCAGGGCATACTCTGTTCCAGTTCAGAGGTTCTCTTCGGTCTGGCCACAAGTCCTCATAGTCATGGCAGCCCTTTTTGAGATATCTGGGAATCCCCACTGAGTCTTAGTGGAGGATGATCTTCTTAAAGCTGAGTCGGCCCCATTACTATAGACTCCCTTTAACCAGACCAAGTTTGGGATTGCAATTTTGGATTTTGAATTAAAATCCATTCTAGTTCTGGATCAATAGATGGTGTTTCTGGGCCTATTCTTGAGTACCAGGGTGCATATGGTCTTTCTTCCGAAAGAAAAGATCTCTGGACCCTCCAGGTGTTGACGATTGTTGTAAACATGAAGATGGTATCCACCTTCAGTGTGGTTCACTAAGCCAGGTTCTACTCTTGGCTGTTTCATCTAGACCTCTTTAGAAAGTGGTCGAGGTCCAATCATTCATTTTGCTTCTCAGCTGATCACTTACGCGTCTGTCTCTCGGGTTCTGAGGGTGGACAGCTTGGACCAGGGCCACCCTTTTTCCATCTTCAGCTGGACCGTAGTCATGACAGATGCAAGCCTTCAGGGATGGGGAGCGGTGATGCTTCACCTTTGCTTGCAAGATCTTTGTTCCAGGGACAAAGGGAAGCTCACTATCAATGTCCTGGAGCTCAGAGCAGTGAAGAATGCTCTGACAGGGGCTCAGTCTCTACGGAATTGCAGTCCTGTCCATAATGGATCAAACAACGACATAGCCGGGGCATACATAAATTAAGAAGGATCCAGGAGATCCTTAGTGATTAGGGTATCTTTCAAATCTTGATATTGGCAGAAAGGTTTTTGCAAGCAATTTCGACAGTGTACTTTCTGTGTGTAAAATTGGGAGATTTTCTGAGTGGGCACTCCGTTCTCCCGAGAGTGGTCTCTTCATCCAGAGGTATCGGGTCTGCTGGGGCAGAGAAAGGGCCAGCCAGAAGTCGATCTCATGGCCTCCTGGCACAACAAGGAGCTCACGTTGTACTCCATAACGAGCCATCGGTTGGTATTCCTAGTGGATGCCATGACTGTTCATTTGAAATTCAACTTGGTCTATCGCTTTACCCCCCAATTCCTATGCTTCATCATATCCTGAAGAAGCCAAGAGGGAAGGGATTCTGGTGATCCTCATGGCTCCTGAAGAGCCTTGTACCCCAGCATTCTAAGTATAGGGACTTCCTCTGTTGTAAATCTTCTGTTGCAAGGTCTTTTCCTACACCAGGACCTCTGTTGTCAGAGTGGCTTCTGAAGCCTAGATCTTGGGCAGTGTTCCCCAGAGAGGATGTTGAAATATGTGTGTGGTTTGTGTTTTGTATTTTTTGTATTTAGCATTCTTGTGTTTACCCTGTGCCTTCTTAAATAAAATATAACAATCTCTACTATAAAGAATTTTAGAATTCCTAAATTATACTTTATAATCTCTGTAATATTTTAAAGCTATGGGAATGCTGGTTTTGGCTTGGCTATATCACTGCTGTTTCTGATTGGAACTTGAAGGTATCTTTTATGGAAATATATTTATCTTTTTAAGACCGCATTTTAGTGAGGGCTTATCACATATTTAGATATGATTTTGGTGGCTGGTTCAGTGATTTTGACTGTTTTGTGTGTGGGGGAATCTATATTTTCTTTGATTTAGATTAAATGTTAATTTTACAGTTTTTACTTTTATTTTATTTTGATATATATTTATTTATTTTTAGATTTGAAGTTCTGGCTAAACAGTACAAATCGATGTACCCTTCATTAGAAATTAACATTGAAGGTGAACTTGGCAAACTTAAGGTATTTAGAGATAAGACTTAAAGCCTATTTTTCATTTGACATTCTATTTGATTTTTGCTTTTCTTTTTTAGAATTTTGTAACTGTTACGTGACTAGGAATTTGACTGCGTGATACAAAAATCATTTACATTGAATACCTATTAATAGGAAAAAAAAATTGCAGTGCCCATATTCAACAGTGCTCACATGTATACCTAAAATAACTTCATAAGTCTTTCTACCGTATTGACTGTTTTTAACAGATTGTTTTTTAGCAAAACCTTTTATTAAGCAATAAAGACCAAATATATTAAAATTTACCAGCATAATTAAGTTTGACAGATATAGGAGAGAATATAATATATGGGATGAAATGTTAGATAAGTCTAAGCGCTATATAATATACAATAATGATGACTTTTCAACAGTATAACAGTCTCTCTTGAACTTGGAGCCTCTTAGGAGTTTGGATTCCTCTACAGACATTTACGAATATTTTAATTCTAATAATCTGTTAGGGGCCCTGAGGACTGGAGTTTTGAAACACTGCTCTAGATGTATAGGAATGATTAGAGAGAGAATATATCTTGGAATTGATGCAATACAATTTGATTATTTCCATATAAACACCCTGTATTTACTTTTAATTTGATAAGTACCATATATCCCTTTTAATGTTATGGCCACTAAAAAGCAAAGTTTTAGAATTGTGGTTTTAATATCCTAACCCTTTTTGCATGAACTAATTAGGTGCAAATTGCCTTGGATATAGAGTCCCCAATAATAGGAGTGCCCCACTAAAGGATAATTATTTTTCTTCCTTTTTACAAAACTGAAATGGGAATGCAAAATTTAAATGCCTAGTGTAGCTAGATATATGCCTTTATAAACTACAGTAACAAAGAGGTATATTTGAGATGTATGTTTAAGAGGATAGAATATTATGTCCACCAACAATGATGTTACTACATGTTACGGTGGGAGATTGTTTTTGTTTGTGTGTGGTGTATACAGAATACTAATGGTGAGATTTTATTTAGGAGTATGCAGACAAAGTAAAACCCATGGTGAAGGATGGTGTTTATTTTATACATGAAGCTCTTCATGGCACACCAAAGAAGATTTTGGTTGAGGGAGCAAATGCGGCACTCTTGGATATTGATTTTGGTGAGTGATTGCTGTTTCTCTCATTCATCCTTATGGGGGATGGCATACAGAAGCCCAGCTGGTGTTTTAGAGTGAAAAGTAAAGTTTAAAATTCAAAGTCTTAGCTTCTACTCCTCTATAACCCCCATAGACTTCTGGCGTGCTGTTATTTTTTTTTTTTCAAAGTGCCTGCCAGAAGGTGGGCGCCTCTTTATTTTCTGCGATTGGTAACAGTGTTGCAGGCATCAAGATTTTTAGAGCAAAATTTAAAGTTGCCAAACTCCACAGAGCCTTTATAATACAGTGTTTCAGTATCCCCCAGTTGACCCAGAAAAAAGGATTTATCATAAATATAAAAATTAAATTTTTATTTTTTTTTGCATGCTAATTTCCCAACCTGTGTGTTCACTGGACAATGTAATGAAAATGCAACTTTATTAATTGTAAAACATTTCCAGTACACACAATTTACTACTGCCTATAGAATGCCACTTGGGTGCTGAATACCTCACTGGTCCTCTTTTTGCCATTCTCGGTGGCATTTAAACAACTGCCTCCTCACATACATCTGCGCCCCTAGCTTAGATGCATAATTTGTGAGAGTGGCATGCATTGAAAAAAAAAAAATGCATAGGAGTGGGAGAATGCCATTGGACATCTTATTGGACAGGGCACTTTGTTAGTTATTTTTTCAAATAGTATGATTTGTAGTGTGAAAAATACTGTGCATATTCTGAAACCTTAACATTAAATGTTTTTTTCTTTAAGAGGCAAGTTAATGACCTTTTTAAGCATGCATCTATTAGTTACTGTTCTTAGCTATCCTTCTACATATCCTCTTTTCAAAGAAAAGTGGAGAGCAGACAAGTATGGCTGCCAGACACAGACAAGACAGCGGTGGGAAAAGAATAGAGGGGCATTCTAAAGCAATCATAAGACACTGTTTGCAAACTTTGCAGCATTCTAAATTATTTTTAGCACCCTGAAGAATTTTCAAGGAAACTTGGTAATTGCCAAGATTTGTTCATGGATTTGCTGCTTCAGTATGTTCAATAACATGGTGATATTTGTACAAATGTGTTCTATCCCAATACTAGTTATTCTGGTATCTGTTTTCATTTTAAAAGTGTGTTTTAGAAAAAATGGCAGAACTAATGCAATTTCTTGCAGTGGGCTACGTGATATTTGTAAACCTTGTGTCAAGAAAGCCCCGAAATGTGCATGTATGTGTGCTTTTGTTTTGTTTTTGTAGGGTTATTTTCTCTTTTAATGTTAGAGTAGCTGTTGTGTATAAATCAACTAATTCTACACCCAACTTCTGTTTTACAGGCACATACCCATTTGTGACTTCTTCAAACTGTACTGCTGGAGGAGTTTGTACTGGCCTTGGTATTCCACCTCAGAGCATTGGGGATGTATATGGAGTGGTAAAAGCATACACCACTAGAGTTGGTATTGGTGCCTTTCCAACTGAGCAAGATAATGTAAGTTTCCAAAGCTATTTAGAGTGAAATTGTATAACTTTCTTAACCCATGAGATTCTTTAAAATGTAAATGTAGTAGAGCCTAGACCTAATTCTGAAAATTAAATGCTAACCAAAACTAATGTTTAATTTAAAATGAGGAAATAAAATCCTGGAGCATAAAATAGATTCCTAATGTATTTTTATTTTTTATTTTGTAAATATGGGCTGAAATAGAAAACCTCATTTTTATTTTTTTATTTTTTTTCTTATTCATTAAATCTAAACGTATAAACATGGGAACTGGTGCAAACCAACAATAATGCAGTAATGATGACCCTTCTGAGACTGGAAATATTGTCACTGCCAGAAGTCCCACCCGTAATACTAGACATAAGCAAACCCTGTTCTCAGGTCTGTGATCACATAAAAATAACTCGATTCTCCTAATGCCTCCACCATCCGTATAAGAAATAGGAAAGACCTATGACAGTATGATTCAAAACAAAAGGCATAAAACAATGACTAAAATTACGCAGCAAAAACACACTGCAAATATTAAAATCTTGTGTTACACCCAGACATATAGTTCCATCCATAGAAGCTGAGTATTTGGGATTCTTTGGTGTCAAGGTCAGCAAGTTAAACAGTTGCTCATAAAATGGAGGTTCATCAATAGGAACTTTTCAGGAGACTGGATCTGATGGACCAGTGACCCGTATATACCAATGTGCATCCCAAATCCATGGAAGAAAGGCACAATGCATAGTGTTCTTCAAATATCCGATAGAACTTACCCCTTGCCCCCTCCAAGCCTAGATCAACCCACCACCACCAAAAATATACATTTAAAGATACACTTTAAATCTATATGAAGGGTTACTAAAAGAATGTACGTATTAAGGCAGTTATGAAGGAAAGAGCACCAGTTTCCACATTCCTACATATTTGCCTTCAGGTCCCCTACTTTGCGTGGTCATCTGCCGAGGGGCGTGCCCAAAGGAGTCTGAATGAAGAAGAGGTCAAGCATGATAATGACCTTAACCATTACCTTGCTGTTTGTTACGTCCTTCGGCCCTACTCCCTGCACAAAAAAATCTGTCAACTTTGCTCTGTTTTTGAGCAGAGCGGTGGTGTTATATTTAGGTATTGCATATCTGAGCCACTCTGCTCAATAAATGTATATTAATACATAGAGGTCTTAATCTTGTATTCTGCAGTGGGAAAATTGAAGAGCTTATTGATTCATTTTAATATTGATCATTCAACAGTATGAAGAAAAATATATAATTCTTTATTGTAGTATTTGGTATACAAAGAAAAGTTCAAAATAACATTTTAAACACATACTTTGTTTATGGAAATGACTACTCCTTAGCCATTTTATATTTTTCCTACACCTCCCCCTCCAAAACAAAGCCACCAGCTAAACAATGCAGTGGAAGTAGTGAGGTCGCAATGTGATATAAATAACCATGAATTTCACATTTGTTCATACCCTGCATTTGAACATTACTCACCAGATCTATGGTTAATTAATGAACCATAAAACCTAAGGTGCCAATTTAGAAAAGTTATCATTAAGTTCTTTACAGCAACAATACTGGTTTAGTTAATTCCTCGAAGTCCTTTCAATTGCAATGCAGAGCTAGACTTATGCAATGTATTGACACATCAGGAGAACAATTCGTTGCCATCCTTTAGTTGCACAATGGGCAGTTGCACTATACATCGTGTTTGTCTAAAGTGGTCTGTGGGACTTTTAACCTTAAAGGAAAAAGGGGGGAGTACAACCGCACTAGGTCTATAGCCAAGTATCCTATATATATCAGTTTATAATTGATAATATATTATCATTGAAATCAGCAGAATCGCTGAAAGGTGCACCCTATAACCTAAAAATATATTGATAACAAAAAGAGACAGAACAGAGGTTATAACGTGGGGCACTCTAGGATACGAGGTTAATGGAGATGTATGTAATAAAAAGCACATCTTTATTGGTATATGTTAAAATACACACATCCTAGCAAAAAGAAAGCTACGCGAAATAGTTAAAAGAAAACAAAAACAGTGAAATTAAAAGTTGCAAATCAACTGCAACAATCGCTCTATGGTCAAATTCTTAGGGCTAATAAATCATGTAATGATATAGATTGAATGGTCAGTGGGCAAATATCAGGTCCTGAATACAGAGGTATGTTTGTAAAAATATCTATCCTCTGTCTATCTTATCATGATAGATACCATAGACTACCAAATCAAATAGTCTCCTTTAATATAGAGCCCTAATCACTGTCCTGGTACAATTCTCAAGGACAGAAATATAGTATACTAAAATAGTATAGCTGGTATGTGTCAGTTGTATAGTATGAACACTTCCATTAGTAACAGGCTCATTATCTATCTAAAGAAATAAGGACAATGTAAGCCATCAAACTATACTCTGTCCCAACAAAGGGATACACTTAGTAATATGATTAATTATATATAAGTCTGACAGGTTTAGAGGCTGTGCCTGCTATGGGTCCTAATATACAGGGCTAACAAAAAAATGGAAATTGTATCCGCTATCAGTCTTATCACACATGCTAATGGTTTGTCCAGAGATAAATAACTCATAAATCCTTTAATCCTGAATCACATGAGGTATTATTCACTAAAATGTCCTCAAAGCCTCACAGTTAATTGTATCTCCGTTATCACCTGTGACTCATAAAGGTTCAAACATTAGTGAGGCGCTCACATCTACATTTCTATGTGAGTCTAATTTGTCTGTAAACTGTCTCCACTAAGATTAGTAACACATAGCATTGGTAGTCTATCTAAATGCTAGTATCTTATGTCTCAGCCCTCTGACCCTGAATTGAGGAGAAGCGCTAGTCGCTGTAGTGTCCCCAGAACCCCACACATAGATATCGTTTTAATTTTGATAGGTCTGTAAGGACTGAATATGCATAGAGCGCTATCTACATATTAGGTTTTAAGACACACAGAGCGAACGCCAATGCGCGTTTCGCTTAATTAGCTTTTTCAAGGCAACCAGATTAATGATTAGATCAGCCTTAAATAATCCATAAGGCCAGCCCCCATAAGTCACATGATAAAGTGAGCCAATCCCGTCATGAATGAGGTGATAGTGATTGCCATCAGAATGCTGCAATGGTAAAGTAAGGATAAATTATAATCCCGCCCCTGTAATAGCGTGATTGGCTGAAAGTATCTGAGTGTAGAGAATTCCTAATAACAGATATATCATACATAGGCATCATTCTAAAACATCTAAAAGAGGGAATGAAGTATTAATACAGTTAGTCTGTTCTTATAGACATGATAACCTGGATTTCAACATGATACAGATTCAATAATATAAAGCAAAAATCGATCTGATCATGGCTAATTTGGCTAAATATTGCATGGATCATGGTAAGTAAGGAGAGTTATGATACTATCCGTGGTGAAAAGTGCATTGCTATTGTGACATATTGAAAATAAATAAAATAAAATATGAAAATGTTAATAAATGTTAATAAAGATTCTTTATATATAAATTAACTATTTTTTATTTTTTTTATTATTAATATATATCTTTTTATATTTTTTTATTTTATTATATATTTTCTTTATATATTTTTATTTTTGTGATTTTTAATTCTCATTGTTTTTATTATATTTTTATTTTCAATTTTCAATTTTAATTTATTTCAGTGTATTATGAAAGATAATAGATTACTATTAATATTGTGTAGGTATTACTGTGATGTGTTAACTAAAAAGTGCTAAACCAACATGTGAAACAAATAATAACTAAGGGGTAAGGAAAACCCATATACATTAAAATCAACAGTGAATAAAAATCATCACGTAAGTATAGTTCATTACGTATTTATATATACATATGGTGTATGTTCTTCTCCTTAGATTCATAGAAATGCAGAATAGCTGTTGTAGTCGTTTAAGCCATGGGGTGACATACTTCCCATCAGGAAGATCTTTTTAGTCTCTTTTCGCAACAGTTGTCCCTGTATGTCTCCCCCTCTAAGATTTAGTGTGGTTTTTTCCATAGCAAAAGCTTTAATCTGCTTGGGATCACTATTGTGAAAGATCATAAAGTGTCTTGCTACGGTTGTCAGTTTTAAAATTCTGTTGGTCCTTCAGTGCATTCTTGATATTGCCAATATGTTCAAGAAACCGTTTTTTAAAAGGACGGCTTGTCATGCCTATGTAGTTGAGTCCACATGAACAGGTCAGACAATAAATAACTCCACAGGAATTACAATTTAGAAATTCCATATTTTTCCATATTTATCCACATACTGTTTAGTAGGAATAGTGAATTGGCAGGCTTTGCACAGACTACAGCTAAAAAATCCCTTAGGTCTGTTATCCTCTCTTTTGGGGTTTTGTAAATAGCTATGTACAAACCTGTCATTCAAATTCTTAGATCTCCTCCAACTAAAAGCAATCTTATCATCTAGTTCTTTATTCAGGTCCTCATCAGAACATAACACATGCCAATGTTTCTGAAAAATAATGGATAGTTGGCGCCACTCAGCACAAAAAGTACCAACCATCCTAATTTTGGATTGGTCTTTAGTTGGATTAAGAGTTGGATACATCAAAGTGTCTCTATTTTTATGATCAGCAAAATTTTTTGGTTTCCATATGGTGTTTCTACCATATCCTCTTTTCTTCAGTCGTTCAGTTAATTCCTGTGATCTCCTTTGATATATTTCCTCATCTGAGCAATTGCGTCTCATACGCAAAAATTCTCCCTTAGGAACTCCTTTAAGGACTGGTGGAAAGTGAGCACTAGAGTGGTGAAGAATGCTATTCGTAGCCGTGGGTTTTCTATATGTGTCTGTGCTGAGAGAGCCATTAGATGTTTTATAAATGGACAGATCTAAGAAATTTATAGAGGTGTAATTAATCTCAGATGTCAATTTTAAATTTATATCATTCCTGTTCAGGATTTTTGTAAAGTCATGGAAAAGTTCTTCTTCTCCTTCCCACAAAATAAGGACATCGTCAATATATCTTAGCCACATCAAGATGTGGCTAGTGTATTCTTCATGGTCTTCTGTGAAAACTACCTCTCTCTCCCACCAACCGAGAAAGAGATTAGCATAGGTGGGGGCACATGTCCCCATCGCCGTGCCCCTCACCTGTAGATAGAATTTTTCGTCAAAAACGAAATAATTTTTGGTGAGGATGAAGCGTAACAATATTAATAGAAAATCACTGAATTCCGTCTGAGTATCCATACTCAAGAAATATTTGACTGCAGACAGACCTTGATTATGGTTAATATTGGTATACAATGACTCCACATCATACAAAGCCAGCCATGTTTTATCATTGGTTATAATTCCCTGGATTTTTGATAACACATCCAGAGTATCCCTTGTGTATGAGGGAAGGCTGACAACAAATTTACGTAGATGTTTGTCAATAAATATGCTAGCTTTCTCAGTAAGTCCCCCGATTCCCGAGACTATGGGTCTCCCCGGGGGGGTGTGTTCACATTTGTGAATTTTAGGTTAAGATGTATATGGTGGGAGTTTTTGGGTTTTCAACCTTCAAGTATTCAAAATCTTGTTTAGATATTACACTGTTCTTGAATGCTGTATTGATAAGGCTATTATACATCAGTGTAAAATTAGATGTGGGATTAAAGATAAGGCGTTTATAACACGTTGTGTCATTTAATTGACGATATATCTCTTTTTTTTATAATTATCCCTTGTCATTAAAACAACGTTGACTCCCTTGTTCGAGGGTTTGATCACAATATCTGTCCATCCCTCAATATCCTTTAAAGCTTCAATTTCATTCTTGTCAAGATTCGATGTTGGTTTGGGATGCTTTGATAAACTGGTGTAAAATAAATCCAAATCCCTAGATACAAGGTCCACATAGACCTTAATTTGTGGGCAGATGTTAATATCCGGCATAAACGATGATTTTTTCTTAAATGTTGGTTTGGAGTTTAAAGAAACATCTATAGAGTATTGAGAAGAGGTTGTTTGCAATGCCTCTAAAATGGTAAGTGCATTTACATCTGCCTCGGTATCAAGTGCTACAGCAGAGGATGTTATGTTATAGGGGAGTCTGGATGGCTGAACGTCATTCTGGTCATTTATAGTAGCATTTGTCATGTCTCTTTCAGTCTTTAGACAGAAGAACTTTTTAAGTAATAGCTTTCTTGCAAAAAGGGAAAGATCCTTTTCCCATTCAAATCTATCCATAGACTGGATTGGAGAAAATGAAAGACCTTTACTTAGGAGGTTTATATGATGGGGAGTGAGTTGTAAATCAGTTAAATTAATCACCCCGAGATTCTTTTCTAGAATCTCCGTTTCCTTTGACTCCGACGGTAAGGAGTCTCTTCCTGCTCTAATAGAGGAACATAGCGATTTGCTCCCCTTCCCCCTTCGCGTCTTCTTAAATTTGGACCACCTCTTTCTATTTTGGAAAAACCTCGTCCTAAAAAATCCTTATGAGAAAGATTCCTAGTATCTGACATATTCCTAGGGGTTTCGCCTTCAGAAGAGTCTGCTTCCGAAGTACTATATGGAGTAGTGGGACGTCTTGTTAGACAGTTGTCCCATTTGAAGATTTTTGTTTTGGGCATAATCTTGCTTATCTCGATTAAGTTTAGTTCTTTTTTTATCAATGATTTGTTTTTCATATTCATCCAAATCAATTTTCATTTTTTCATACATTTTTTGAAAGTCCTCAGAACTCTCAAATTGTTTTAACTTCTCACCAAGGGTATTGATCTCTTTTTCATATTGGTCTAAAAGAATAGTATCATGTTTTATCAGAATGTTCATTAAGTCATTGGAGCACTTGGTGAGAGTAACCTCCCAATCCTTTTTTAAGGTTTCTGTAGCCAAATCAAAAGCTGGATATAGCTTGGGACGAAGGCCCTTGGGTATCATTTTCAGACTTATATAGTTATTAAACATTTGTCTATTCCAATGTGTTTTTGTCTGTTTGAACATACATGATTCTAATTCATTCAAAATTTCAGACCATCCCTTGGAGTTATTCTCAGAGGTTAATGTATTTTGTAGAAAAGCAGACTCTTCTTCATTTTGCCATCTTTTCTGTCTGTCTGTAAGATCACGACAAATGCTAAAACTCATTGTGTTTAATTAGCAAAAAATTCAAAGTTCACTAGGATGTGAAAGATATTCTTATTAATTAGTTGTTACCTGTGCTGGTTGTCAAGAGGAGTTAAAAAACCTCAAATTGCATTAAAGGAAAAAGGGGGGAGTACAACCGCACTAGGTCTATAGCCAAGTATCCTATATATATCAGTTTAAATTTGATAATATATTATCATTGAAATCAGCAGAATCGCTGAAAGGTGCACCCTATAACCTAAAAATATATTGATAACAAAAAGAGACAGAACAGAGTAAGTTATAATGTGGGGCACTCTAGGATACGAGGTTAATACACACATCCTAGCAAAAAGAAAGCTACGCGAAATAGTTAAAAGAAAACAAAAACAGTGAAATTAAAAGTTGCAAATCAACTGCAACAATCGCTCTATGGTCAAATTCTTAGGGCTAATAAATCATGTAATATGATATAGATTGAAGGGTCAGTGGGCAAATATCAGGTCCTGAATACAGAGGTATGTTTGTAAAAATATCTATCCTCTGTCTATCTTATCATGATAGATACCATAGACTACCAAATCAAATAGTCTCCTTTAATATAGAGCCCTAATAACTGTCCTGGTACAATTCTCAAGGACAGAGATATAGAATACTAAAATAGTATAGCTGGTATGTGTCAGTTGTATAGTATGAACACTTCCATTAGTAATAGGCTCAGACTTTTAACCTTGTCTTAACAAGTTTGTGTGGCAGCGGCTCTTATTTCGCGCTCATGCGCAATATTTCTTTACACCTTCCCCTATTAAAAGCTTGCACTCCTTACTGTCACTTTCTTCCAGGCAGTTGACACTATCTACCTTCAATGCATAATTTCCTGTACCTTCAGTCTTGCTCTGGTCCCCCCCATTTGATTATAGTGAGAATCATGCACTTGGTGCTGTATTTTTTTTTTTCCTGCAGTTACAATGAGCTTTGAGTACTAGTACTGGTAGAATAGTCCATGACACAATCTTTCTGTAGCCGACAGATTTGCTAGCATTGAACAAAGCTGTTTTGTGTGCCTGTATCTGTCTGTGACTAGTTGTATGTACTTTTCTGTATATTTAGGTGCAAGTTCACCCTTACTGAAGTACACTGGATACATTGATATGGGATCTGGAAAGACAGTGAGGCCACTTCTTGGGTAATACAAAAATCAGGCAGTGCTTGACCTGAGCTCTTGCAGAGCAACATTATATTTTCAGCTCTGTAACCCTATATATAGCTGCAGCATCAATTGGCTTTTTTGCACACCTGTCTGCACTTCTCACTCCTTGTTTTTTGTTTTTTTTTTGTTTTTTTTTTTAAATAATTCCCACCTGTCACAGGAAAGTTTGTCATGGCATTGCTTATAGTTTACTAATGTACAAATTATTTTTTCTGTAGTATGGTTCTTTTGCGTGTTGCCTAGGGAGCCAGTTTTTAATTGTCCTGGCTAGTAGTTGCTGTAGTCTGTGCTGAGTGAAAATAACCCATCTCCTTTGATTCCTTGTGAGGCTGATGCAGGCAAAGCAGAGCTTCATCACGCATGTCAATCAAGTATAACCTGTAGGTCTAGATGCAGATTGGCAATGCGGATCACATCAATTGAGCTACTGTTAGTGAGACAGCATGATAGCTGTTAGAGGTTAGAATAGATTTTTAGTACATTCACATCACAGGAAAGAAACTGAACAGGTAATAGCATACATTTCACTGCCAAAAGTAAGTTGTTTTTTTGTTTTGTTCTTTTTGGTGAAGCATATTTTAAATTAAGTTAGTGCTTAGCCGTGCTGTCCCCATAGATCTCTATGGAGACAGCAATTTGCAGAGCCGCAAAAAGCAGAGCTTTCCGCAAAATGCTATCGCCATTTTCAGATGGGGTTAAGCATTTAATTGGTAAATTGTTCCCCTTTGTCTGGTTTAAATTATAAACTACTGAATTTGTAAAAGATTACCTTATTCATAAGAATAGCCTAACCACAAAATCATTAATTGTTCCGATTTGGGGCCTTCACTAGAATACACGATGATGGTAGGGTTCACAAATAAACAATACGTGCAAGGATAGAAATGTATCTGTTTTCAATTTTAAATTTGTCTTCCATATGTAAAAAGATAAATAAAAGCTTGATATAAAATATTTCTTTGTTTTACATGAATACCATATTTAGGGGGGTATTCAATTGTCGGCGGAAAAAATCCAGCTGTCCGCACACCATTACCGTTATTATGGTAATAGTGTGCGGGAAAAACGTTACTACGGTAATTTTCTCGCTGGATTTCAGCTCGCAGCTCTGTGAGCTGAAATCCAGCTAACTACTACCGTAATAACGGTAGTTTTTATACGGCGGGATTTCATGACAATTGAATACCCCTCTTAATGTCACTTATTTATATGCACACATATATTTAGTAGGTCTGGCTAAGATTAAAAGTCTGACTTTTTTTTTAATTAAATTTTTAAACAAATTTATAGTTTTATGTAGATTACATCATAGCAATGATGACGACATTATAGAAAAACAAAAGTTCTATAAACCTGTAGTGTCTAAAACATGTATTGTATTAAATGCATCTGCCACTTCACTTGTGTACAAGCCATATTGATGAACCAGATTGATGATTATAACTCATCATGCTTTTTCTAACTGCCACCTGTTCCTTCTGACTGTAATGAAATAATTTTAAATAGGCTTTTTTAAATGTTTTGTGTTTATTATAAAAAAAAAAATATAAGTATAAGAAGGCTATATTGCATTAGCCCCATACATTTTCAAGTGGCGTCCTGATTTTTAGATATGCAGTACATTCTGTTGGGGGCAACCTGGGAATTCCAGTGAAACATTAGGAAATGTTAACTAAATTTTGATGCTAAAGATGACAAACCTGTTCTGTTTTGTTTTAAAAGAAATATTTACATTGGGTACTGTTTAAAACTGCACAGCCAACTTGGTGAACTTTGAAGTTTTTTGTTTGTCACTTTAAATGATTGCCAGACAAAATGTGAGTGGGAGAACAAACAGCAAGGCTTGTTGGTTATCTCGCTCACATCCCCCTCCAAAATATCACCCAGGCCCGATATTCAACGAGCTATGAGACTTGCCATGAAGCCCAAGGTAAAACTTCTGCATGGAGCCCCGCTTCCTGAAGCCTAGCAGGTTATACCAAAATCCCCTAACTGTTTGGTTTAACTTGAATGCAACAAATCTAATGAAAGCATTGTGATCTACAACGTATGTATGGTGTTTATAATGATCTCAAAACGAAAAATTAGTGACCTGAAATACTCTAAAATCAGCTCTTAAGATTTTAATCCTCTAATGAAGTAATGTGTGAATCAATCATTCTTAAATAGTGTTTGTTTTGTTTTTTTAAATGCAATCACAGTTTTGAGTCATAATTAATCATTTATATAATTGTATGTAAAGCCAATTGTGTTTTTCTAAAACCTGATAATGTGTGGCATCTATGGATAACCTTATAGTTGAGTCATAATTCAAGTAAACTTTGTATACTTTGAGAATTTAGGGCAGTGGATCCCAAACTTTCTCAGTTCATGGCATCCTTAGGGTCTCCATAACTTTTTTCAAGACACCCCATAAGCCAAAATAATTACCAAGTAGTCCCCCGCCTTGCTTACCTCTGACCCTGACTGCAACACCCCTGTGAGATTTTAGCGTGTGTACCCTTAAGTCCATATAAAATTTTCTTTTGGCAGCATATTAAAAAAAAAAAAAAAAAAAAATACATTTTAGATACTTTTTTTTTTATTTTTTTTTGTAAGGATCATTTAGTATTAATGAATCCCCACTCAACTCTGAATTTTTTTTTATACGTGTTTTTAATATAAACTTTAATAAATGACGTGCGAAATTTGACTTATTGTATTTGACTAATAATTTGAGCTGCTGGCAAACAGTTGTTTTTTGTTACTGGTTAATAGTTTTAATGACCCCTGTTCTATTTTTTTGTAATATCAATTTCTGCTTGAAGCAAAATTATGTACATTTGGCAATTTTCCCTCAAAAGACTTGATGTGTTCATTGAATATAAAAAAATTATTCTAAGATGCTGACACTTCACGACTCATGATGATGATCTAATTTGTATTTAAGTTTTTATGACCTTGCTTTAAAAACAAAAATATTTTGCTGATCACTTAGGAAGTGGTCTTAATGTTTATGAACAACGAATATCATGCAACACTATTTTGTGTATAAGCAAATTTTTCTCTATACAGGAAATTGGAGATATTCTACAAACACGTGGCCACGAGTTTGGAGTTACAACTGGAAGGAGGAGGAGATGTGGGTGGTTGGATCTTGTTTTGCTCAGATATGCACACATGATCAATGGATTTACTGCGTAAGTTAGTATAAGTGCATGTTCTTTCCAAATGTTATTTTTGTACTAGTCTGTAAATTGTGTTTTGAATAATTGAAATACACACATGTATTTAGTCATCTTGTCTAACAAATTTTCGTGTGAGTGATTTCTAAATGCAAAAAATTTCTTTTGTAGGCTGGCTCTTACAAAACTTGATATTTTGGATGTCTTTTCGGACATTAAAGTAGGTGTTTCCTACAAATTAGATGGTGTGAAGATACCTCATTTTCCAGGTAAGATGCAAATATTGTAATTTGGAATTGAAATGGGTACTTGTCAGAGTACGAAACTACCCATTATGATCCCTTAGAAAATGTATTGGTCAGTTAAGGCAATTTTTTTTTTTTTTTTTTTTAAAGTATATTTTATTGACAATTTTACAGTTTCAACAGCATACAGATTAGACTGTAAAACAGTTTGTTAATAAAAGCAAACTAACAAGAACATTGTTATAATGTTAAATATCAAATGAATTGAAGATGGGAAAAAAAGGGAAAAGACAGAAAGAGAATGAAAAGACAAGGGGGGAGAGGGGGGGGGAAACTCAGCCCGGCATCCTGTTGTCAGCTACAGTTAAAGCAAATTTGACGTAGACGATCTGACATTGTCATTCATCTTGACTATTCAAAGCAAATTGCTTTTGTGTTGCTATGGGTAAATGCTCATTCGCACTTTTAGCACCTATTTCTCTTTCCTGCCACTGGGGGACACTGCGAGACATTGGGTATAGTAGGTGGGACTAGGAGTTTAGGCACTTATTAACTTCTTTGTTCCCTACACTCCTCCCCTACTATGCCCCTCCTCTGCAGCTCAGACCCCAGTTTTTTTAAAGTGCCTAGGAGTTAGGACGCTTTGGTATAGGCTCCTGCCTATACTTAGTTTAGTTTTTCTCATGTTTTTATTTTTAAAAAAGTTCTTCAGGTGCTGCGCGGGGATCGATCCTTTGACCCAGAGGGGTGAACAGCCTGGCGGCTTCCTTCACTCTGGGTCCCTGCGAAAGGTTAGTAACAGCTGAGACTAGCTTACCTTGCACCTCTTGCCGGCAGTCATCCCCTAGACACGAACTTTAGCCGAGATTGCATCCTCTTTGTGGCCATTAGGGCTTTAGGTGCCCCACATAGGATATTGTCCAATTATTTCTTTTGGGCACATTATTATTATTAGTAGTAGTAGTCGCGCGGAGGAGACGCAGAGATCCACCTCCCCCTGCCGACGGACATGCCGGCAAGCCCCCCTCCCCCTAGACAACGATCATCGGAGGTCTAGCTCTAGCGCTGCGCACCGCTCTCTATGGGAAGCGGAGGGGACAGCACACACGCTGCCTGGGCACAATTGTAAAGCGTGTGTGCGATAGGCGCCGACAACCATACTTTAAGTATGCGTTGATCGGCTGCATGGAGAGGCGGCCATTTTGGGGGGCGGATCCGAAGAAGGCACTTCCACTTCCCCTTCCTGTGTCTGCACAGAGATCGCCATGTTGGGACTCTCATATCGTCAAGGTGCACGCTGCTCTTTCCTCTGCCTCTCCATGACCTGGTATCGTTCCTTTATAAGGTTAACCTCTATTCAGTATAATTGAATGCCTGTTTTGAACTGTTCACTAACAGACAATTGTACAGTGATTGGTGTGTCTTTACAAGTTTTGAGACCATGCATATAGACTTGGTGGTCAATCTTGCTGTGCTTTAATGCATTTCCACAGTCAGCACCACTGCCTTCAGTGTCCTGGAATGGTGTATATATCATAGGACTACCGAGTATACAGGATTGGTAATTTCCTATTCTACGGAGACATATTCTGGTTTTCTAATATATGTGTATATGTATGTATGTATATATGGATACACAAGTTAACCCGTGCATGATACTCATGCATTCTAGTCAAATCAAGCTACTTAAGGTGTTAAAAAGGTTCTTGTCATGCATTTGGGCCTAGCCCAGGCCTCCTCAGGGAAAGAGCGTTACTTCCCGACGCAAGCGCCCTTTTTTTAACGTGGTTTTGTCCACGTCACCACCTCATCATTTTTCTCCATCACCTCATCCTTCATCTTCATCGCCACATCCTTCATCAAGCTACTTAAGGTGTTAAAAACTCCCCACTGTCACCCCCGGCAACCACCAACCCCTCCCAGCTGTCACTTCTCCTTCAAGAAATATATAGGTCAGTGTATAACTCTGCCCAGCAGGTGGTGCTGCAGCTTGTTTTTTTTTTCCCACACGCCACTAGGCATTTATATAGTAGATGGGCAATGTATTGTATATTAGTCAATAATGTGGGTCTTTATTTACAAATAGGTCCAGTAAAGGAGACCTCCAAATACATAAGACCTTCTGCTATGCCTGCCCTTTGTTACACAAGTGATGTGTGTGGGTAAGCTTTGCACAGTGGTACTAATATTTATTATGTCTTGGAAAAGACTCCCAGGGGTAAGAAACCCGCTGTTAAGTCTCCACTACGTTACTTATGAACCAGAAAAATACTACACAAATTTATTCCGTGGTAGGTCCGTAATGCCATATATTATATATGTGCCCAAAAAATAGAAAACAAATTTATTCTGTGTCGCCCTTCTTAGCAGTGCATTATGTCTACAAAGGGGCACGTCCAGCAGTAAAACACCCGCGGGTTCGTAGGTACTGCATTATATATAAAATATATATATATATATATATATATATATATATATATATATATATATATATATATATATATATATATATATATATAATGTGCCATAGAGAATGTTGTACAAACTTATTTGGTCACACTTCACCTACTATTGCCTTAAGTTCAGACAGACCCGCTGGTACGTCTATGCTGCAGTATATATGTGCAGAATGTAATTTGCGATGTTATCTTTCAACAGCCTAGCCCGAATGTCCTCGGTGCAGTTTGTAAGGCTAGGGTCTGCGAACAGGGTGCTCCCATTTCAATGTCGGCAGTTTCGGAGGAGCAGGTCCGGCCTAGATCAATGCCAGCATCAATGGCCAAACTCACTAAGGTGTTTGTATAGGCCAAAAAGGTAAGTGAGTATCGCCCATCTCACAGGCACCGCTTAGCGCTTTGGACTCACAACACAGCACCCATGAGTTCAAATACCAAGCATACCCACAACTATTGTGTGGACTGGAATCATTATCCTGTCCTCACGCTTCTCGCGGTTAGCCCACACAGCTCAGATCTGTCGCAGGCACAGCTTCCAACGCAGAGGCAGCTTTCCCCTTTCCCAGTCTAGGTCCATCCAGACTAGGACACGTTTGCCCACCATCTCACAAAGATAAACATACATTTGTGTGGGCACAAGCTGTTTCACAGCCAGAATCAGGATATGGTTCATGCCTCAGCAGAGGATGGCCCTTTATATCTTGACTTACAAACAAAGACATACTTTTACTTTGGTGTCCACTTCCACTCTCAGAGGGGATAGTATCACCTTAAGCAATACACTATTCTAACATTGGCGGAACACCAGGCTACGACTGCGTCCACACCTTAAGCTTTAGTGACACCCTATTTAGCAGACCTGTTCATTATATGATGGGCATTGGGTCTGACTTTTGCCGAAAGTCAAGTATTCATTTAATAGGCTTGGCAGATTTTCTTCTCCCGGCAGAGAAAATAGCTAATAAAGAACCATGGAGTTCGCATCCGGTGGTTTGTTTCTGCTCTCTTACTTCTGCGATTCCTACGCAGGACAGACGACCATTCAAACTCTTTATCTACGGCTCTCTAACAAGGAGCGTCCCCTGACCTTTACTTAGATAAAGGACACCAGGCATTTTGTTTATAGAGGGTCATAGCTGGTTTTTGTTTTGTTTTTTTCACAAGACCATCCAGTTATGGTCAGAGTGGTCAGCCTGAGACATTCCAATAACGGAACTCTAACGGTTACAGGAGTACAGATGAGTATCCAGGGGCCACTGTAGGTATGTGTGTCTCCCTTTCCTGTCCCTAACACCAGCCCATGACAAGGACAGTCTCTATACTTCCGTCCCCTTTTTCTCTGAGGTCACGGTGCCACTTTGCTTAGTCGGTCCTCGCCTTCCAGACAAGCATATAGTACATGCACAGTTGCAGTTAAGTATAGACCCATAGGCCTGGGAACAATCTCCGATGGTGGAAGTTATTTATTCCTTCCTCCGCCTGGCGTACAGTTACACTGGTTCTTCTGGCCCAGTCACACTTGCAGTCCCTCAACAAGCAGGCCTGCATTATTTTTTTTCGAAGGCAGTCTCTTCGCACAGTCCTTACAAGCAGTGAACATAGACAGTCCCTAACCTAGATAAACACCAGAGTGTCTGCTTACATGTGCCATCCGGAGAGGGGCACCGCTGTATATTCTGTTTTGGCTTCACAAATATCTCGGTTCTGCCTCTAGTCCCTGCCCTTCGGTATCTTGGCAGTGCCTCAGAGGTTTTCCTAAGTTATGACTACATACAGCTAATTTACGCCCAGTGAGTCACAATGATACCCTGTCTACACGACCTCTTTCTATAGACTTCATGATCTAGTGCTTTCTGGTCCAAGGCTCCATCCAGTTTCTGGAGGAGCACATCTAACTTTAAGTCTACCCAGATACTCTCCCATTCTACCACAGCAGAGGTGCATGAGGTTTTTCTGTAAACTTAGAGACCAACAGATCCCACATCTCCAGAAGAAAAATCCCCACTGGTGGTCTGGTTTCCATGCTATTCAACACACATAGCATCAATTGGTCCTAACTCACGCATGAACATTTCGCGTGGTGGTCAGCCAAAAACAGTCTAAAGTGGTACATTCTGTCACCATGTCCGGTGGTCAGGTCAGGCGCTAGTCTGGTAGGTTGAGGTGGATTAATACCTTTATGTTCTATATAGTCTGTCAGATAATGCCACAGCGGCTGCATATCGGTAACATCAATGGGGAACACGTAGTCTAACAACTATGTGAGAGTTGACCAGGTTATAGCCGGAGGGGTGTGTCACGTTCCCTGACTATTGACCATGTTATCCCAAAGTACTTGAGCAGGAGGCCGACAGCCAAGCGGCTAACCATAAAAAAAAGATCCCCTCCAGGAAGACAATTTGTTCCTCCTGATGAGGTTGTAGGGCGTTCCAGGGGGCGCCCATGCTCATTTATCAGATTACCCTCTCTTTTTCTGCTCAGTATCTAATGATCCTCAAGTGGGATCTTCCACAGCCACAAGGCCACCCTGCAATAGTATTGCTGTACCTGTCACTTCCACGTCCCGTGCTCTCGTGGGTGATTAAAGGGTTTCCAGATAGGGCAGCTTCCAGCTAGGTGGATGGCCCCAGTTTGTCTCGTGGAACATGGTCCTCCTACGTTCGGAGCTACCGCCGTCTCCTCCCTTCCTCCTACCATGGCGCCAAGCCCTTATAGTTTAGGGCCCTCTTCTGCCCCTTTTTTGTCCTCATCGTCTAGCTGCCGCTGTGGCGTTGGACACCCAGATCTTACGGCCATTGGTTCGTTGCTAGAAGCTGGTTGGTACCATGAATACAACCCGTCGGACATCTTTCTCAGCCGTTTTCGCGGGCCAAGAAACAATACATAGATTTGTGTAGATACCTGGGTGCGCAAACGTCCCTGTGAGGGATCTCTGAATTGTTCTTCTTTCACAAACTGTCTCCCGATATGAATCTCAGCCTTGGTTCCCTCTGAACGGCCTCTCGTCAGAGGGGGAGGAGGGGGGGTTAGTTCTTCACGCTACTACTGGTTAGCCGGGTGAAGCCATGAAATCTATTATCCTCATCGGAGGGCTTGCCTTGGCCACCCTTGTCCTACTGAGTTGGTTAATTTATTCTCAGGGTATGGGTACTCCCTTCGATATTGTCGCTGTTCGCAAGCGTACAGGTCGGGGGGTGTGTATTGCACTCGCACATTTTAAGTTCCCAAGAAAGTAGTGGGGCCTCTCACAGGCCATTTTTAGTTCAGACAATAGTGTCTGCATCCCACTAAACACAGGGACTTGTGGTTAAACATGCTTATCCTTCCTTTTTGTTGTGTGATACTTCTCCGGCTGGCGGTGGTTTGTACTCTTGTCCGCACAGTCCGTCTGTGAGACTAATGTCTCCGTCGCCTTTGATAATGCTAAATAGCGGGGTGACCCAGTGCCCAAGAGATCACCATTCTGTTTGGGTCCCTCATCCAGTTCATGTGGCCTTTAAAGCACTCTCTCCAGAGGGGCTGTAGTTTCTTTTGGATGCCACGACAGGGTGCTTCTCTGGTGCAGTGGGCAGCGTGACAACGTCTACATCTTCTACAGAGTTTAGAGGTTGCATGGTTTTGCATCCGCTGATGCGAAGTTTGCCAGCAAAATACTGCGTGCAGCAGTTCCAGAGCATTCCCTCCCTTTGAGGCAGCTTTGGTATGTTCCCAATGTCTCGCAGTGTTCCCCAATGGCAGGAAAGAGAAAAGAAGATTTTTACTCACCGTAAAATCAATTTCTCTTACTCCATTGGGGGACACTGCGCACCCTCCCTTGCTCTGAAAATAGTGCTGTCCTTGGTGTTATCTTCTGAATTGCTTCTCCTCTCTTCCTGGCTTGGTTATACAAAACTGAGGTCTGAGCTGCAGAGGAGGGGCATAGTAGGGGAGGAGTGTAGGGAACAAAGAAGTTAATAAGTGCCTAAACTCCTAGTCCCACCTACTATACTCAATGTCTCGTAGTGTCCCCCAATGGAGTAAGAGAAATTGATTTACGGGGAGTAAAAATCTTCTTATTTGATACATACTGAAAGTTCTATAACATTCACACATTTACAATATATTAAGTACATACCATGTTGAAATTATTATTATTGTTAATGTTTATATAGTGCTGGCATATTGCATTGCGCTTTACATTTGGGAACAAAGCCGTAGTAATACAAGACTTAGTATTGCAGACAGAATAGTAAGAGGCATTGCTCAGAAGCTTACAATTTATAGGACAATAGGAGTTTGATACATGAAGTTAAGTGCTACATATTGCATATTTGTCCAGCCAGAGTGCAAAGGTAAAAAGTGCTTAGTGGGCTAAATAATTCAGTCATACAGCAATGTTGGTCAGGGGATCAGGTTTGAGTATTTAAAGAACATATGTAAGTATTGTGTGAAATGTGTAGAGGGATGGTGGTAATGTAGCTTAGAGAGAGGGTAAGAGAATGGTTGAAGAATTTGATAAGCTTGCCTGAAGTGGCTTTTCAGACATAACTTGTAGGTATTGAGACTATAAGAAAGTGTTTTGTGTGGGGAGTCATTCCACAAAGTTGGTTCAGTCCAAAAAAGTACTCTAACTGGGAATATGAGCAGGTAATGAGTGTGGATGAGTTGCAGATCTTTTGAAACAATTGAAGATGCAAGTTTGTGCAGTTTTTGTGTTTGTCTTGTATGTTAGAAGTATTTTTTTATATTGAATTCTGTAAAAAAAAAAAAAACATGCCGCCAATGTAAAGACTGACAAAGCGGATCAGCAGCTGGAGAGTGATTTGCAAGGAATATCAATCTAGCTGTTGCGTGCTAACTAGATTGGAAGGCTCAAGTCTGATTTGATGAAGACCAGGAAGAATGGTATTGTAATAGTCAGTACGGGAGAGGAGTGCATGAATTAGTTTTTTATGTGTTTTAAGTGAGATGTGAATATTCTGGAAATGTTATTTAGGTGTTTGCAACAGTATTTAGATATAGATTTGATGTTGGGAACAAAGAATAGTTCTGAGTCAATGATCACACCTAGGCAGAGAGCTTGATTTATTTAACTTCTGTTAGCTGGTGGGAATATTATTAGCTCTGCTTTTGAAAACTTGCATTTCAGTTGGAGAGAGGACATCCAAGATGACATGGCAGAAAGACTGTCAGAAACACGGGACAACACTGATGTCGAGAGATCAGGAGAGGATAGATAAATTTGGGCATCATCCGCATAGAGATGATGCTGAAATCCAAAGGAGTGTATTAGTTTTCCAAGAGAAGCGGTAAAGATAGAGAACAGCAGAGGGCCTAGTACTGAGCTTTGTGGTGCTCCAACTGATAAGGAAAGCAGAGTTGCATCCAGAGAAATGAACACTGAAAGAGCGATTAGTTAGGTAGGATGAGAACCAGGATAGGACATTGTTTTGAACACCTAGTGATTGTTGCATTTTAACGATATGAGAGAGGTCGTCAGTGTCCAATACAGCTGAGCGATCCAGGAGAATTGGATTTCGAAGAGAGTAATAGCCTTTAGAAATAAATAGCAAGTGATGGAAAAAGGTCTGTGATTTTTCTTGATTTCAGACCTTTATACCTTTTAATGTGACATTGCAAGCCACTAAATTCAAGTGAAAAACAAATACCTTTTTTTTGCTTAGGGGAAAGTAGTGAAAAATGTTTTGCAAACCCTGGTTGCTTAAGTGTGTACACCTCTAAACTAATACTTTTCTTTCATTATGACAGGGATTTTTTTTTGAATGTCTCTATCAACTTGACACACAATTGTATCCGACTCTTCCCTGCCAAAATGTTCAAATTTAAAAAAACTTTCACAGATGGTAATCGGGACAAATTTGTACGCACCACCGCATCACACACGTATAGTGGGTGAGAGTCACGGGCTGTATCTTGATTTTAAGCCTTACATCACAAACGCCTGCATTTTCAATTAGGACATGTAGACTTTTTATATCCACTGTATGTAAAAGCTCACGTATCTTGGTAGAACCCCAGATGTTGTGTATTGATTTGTACTTGAGTGCAAGCTTTTGATATGAGATTTCAATAGGTAGATATTCTCCATGATCTCATATTTTAATTGTGATATCGTTCGTTCTTGTAAGCTTGTGAAATGTTTCCATACATTTTTTTTTTATTTTTTTTTTAAATATTTTTAGAGAAGGCAATTGTTTTTACAGGTCTTCAGGTTTCAGTAGGAATGCTGGAGTAAGTCTAGGAATTGAATGAGAGGGGAGGTGAGATACAATAACTGAATCCTCAGTGACTTTCTATTACCAGAATATGGCATTGAGTAAACTGGAAAAACGAGTATGCTGTCTAGGGGAAAAAAATAAACACAAACCTCCTTGTCTCATTTACAAAGCAGTGAAAAACTGTTTAAGCTAGTAGGAAGTGTTTTCCTGGCATCCGCTAAACCCATATTTGTCGGTCAGACTGCCAGTTGGTGAAGTCATTGGTCACTTCAGAGAACGAGTTTCAACTGCTCCATAGTTGAAGGAGCTAGACCCCAGTCTCGCGCCTCCTGCAGGCTTACCAGGTTATGAGGTCTGTGAGTAAACTGCCAATGAGCATAGATTCCTGGCAGTAAGATGTAGCTTAAAAATGGGAATCAGGAACTGGATCATGAATAATGATGCCAAGCTCCCCCACATTCCACAAATACCTTGAGGTCTCTCCTGCAAGCCTTTTTTTAAAATGACAAGATTTCCCACACTGGAAAGCCCATCCTGCAAGGTTATTCCCAGGTCAGCAATGCTGGGATTGGCCAAAAAGTGTTGATGGTCTGGTGATGGGCAAGGACCAGGATCCTTTTCACATGCAGCCACCCCCTGTTGTGTTGTGCCTCACTCTCTGGCAGAGTCAGGGTAGAACAATAGCGGTTGCCTCCTTATCCTAGTTGAAGAGCAACACCTCATTTTAACCCTTTGCAAGCATTTATAAATTTGCAAGGGTTTGTGCGGTTTCATGCCAGGAAGTAGTCAGGACGCCATTTCTCTAACATCCCTTGGGGGACACCAGGAACTTGGGGTATAGAGTAGGAGACAGGCGACACAGGTGCTTTAACTTTAGTTAAAACAAAAGCTCTGGCTCCACCCCCTCTATACCCCACCTCCTGCTAGAGGCCAGTCGAGTTTGTGCCAGGCGAGCGGGCTGTGCACGAGGCTGCTTAGCAGCTGTTTTTACTTTATTTTCTGTTCTTTTTATTTTTTGCATGGGAGACTGAGGTCTCCGGGGTCTGTCAGCCGGCGGCTTGCTGAGCCGCGTAGTCTGCTGTCCGTCAGGACTCCCCGCAGCTTGGAACTTCCTTTGCTCTCCCACGGCTGCGGCCGGCGGGGAGAGTGTGAGGCCGCGATGGGGGATGTCTGTGTAGCACACAGCACAGACGGCTCTGCGCTGTCTGCGGGTAGGGGGGGGGGGGGGGGGCGAGCTGCCGTGTAGGTCCTCCTTGTCTGCCTGCTCCCTCTGCCGAATATTTGATACTCCATGGAGCCGGGCACAGTGGACGGTGGCTGTGTCCGTCCTCCATGAACAGAGAGCATGCTTTCGGCACAAACTGCGTCTCTAGGGTTGGCAGCAGGTAAGTGAAACTCTCTCTCGGCATAGTGCTGAGAGAGACACTAGAAATCGCAGTGTTACCTGAGCTGGCTGCTTTTCTCAGTGAGCCCTGCTAGGCTCTGGATTGGTTGAGGTGATTGTCATTCTTAGACGATAGCCAGTCCAGAGCTGGGCTCTGGGAGGAGTGTTTTTTCCTCTTGTGCACTTCACCCGTGGTAGTCTCTCACTCCTCGTGTGCAGACACCAGAATAGGAAGCCATTTTAAAAGCTCCAGCTTCTCCCCTTTTCTATCCTGTATACTGTAAGGTAAAGGGTTGGCGGTGGTTGGTAAAGCGTTTGTATTTTTTATACATTAGGGAGCTTTTGGCTGTATTGCAGGCTCACTTTCTCTTGTAGTTTGTGTGCTGCTTGTTATCTGTATTGTGTATTACACTGTACTGTTTTGTCCCATCTGTGAACATGTCTGAGAGGGAAAAATCTATGCGTGGCAGGGCTGGTGCTACTATGCTAAGTTTCACCTGTGCTGTATGTCATGTTTAGTTACCGTCTGGGCAGCCAAGCGACACAGGCTCTGTGCGTTTCCTGTCGGCCCACGGAGACTACTCCTGGTGAAACAGTTGCTGTCTGTTCACACATGGAGGAGCCTGCCTGGGCTCAGTCTCTATTAAATACAGTGGAACTGCTTGCTCAGAGGGTACAGTCTCAAGCTGCTCAATCTTCTGATTCCGCTTCCTTAGTTCAGGTTTTGCCTGTTTCTGCTCCAGTGCAGTCTGTAGAACCAGCCTAGGTACAGGGTCTTGCATCCTCGGTACAAGGTTTGGTGGCAGTGTCTTCCTCCTAGGAGAGGATGATGCAATCGGCCGCACCGTCTTTCTCAGGTAAGCGAAAGAGGGTGGCGGCACCTCTTCTGGGGCATGAGTCTGATTCTGATTGTGGTTCCCAGGAGAAGAGGGTGAGTTACCGCTGGGCTCTGACATAGATGCTGCTTCTCTGGTGGTGGAGGTTCAACCTGATCATCAGTATTGAGGAGTTAATTCAGACTGTGCGTCAGGCACTTGATATTCCTGAAGAACAAGTCCATGAGGCTTCTGGATCCTCTCTTTTTGAAAAATGCAAGAAGAGGGCACTTGTTTTTCCGGCCTCTTTCCATTTGGAAGATTTGCTGTTGAAATCTTGGACTTCCCCAGACAGGAATTTTCAGGTGACTAAGCGACTGCAGTCGTGTTATCCATTTCCCCCTGAAGTTCTTGCTAAGTGGGAGACGCTTCCTCTGGTGGATGCAGCTGTGACAAGGTTGGCAAGGTCCTCTTCCTATCCAGGCCACTCTTAAGAACGGTCACGACCTTACGATCTGTACCATCCTTAAGTCCATTTTTGTGGCAGAGGGTGCTTCTTTGAGGCCTGCTTTGGCATCAGCGTGGGATAACAAAGCTGTTGATCGCTGGTCGGAACAATTGTCCGAAGGTTTGTTGGCAGGCAGGCCGTCCTCTGAACTGTTTCCTGTAGTGGAGCGGATTCAGAGAGCGACCGATTATATAGGAGAAGCTGCTATGGAAGCGGGGATGATTGGAGCGCGCATTTCTGCCTTGGCAGTTGAGGCACGTCGGACTCTTTGGCTAAGGTCCTGGGAGGCTGATGTAGAGTCCAAAAAGGCTCTTGAGTCCATTCTTTTTTCTGGAGGTGTTCTGTTTGGACCTAAGCTTGATTCCTTTATTAGTCAGGCAACTGGAGGTAAGAGCACTTTCCTGCCAGTCAGTGTTCCCAAGCAGAAGATGTCCAGATTTCGGGCCTTTCGTTCCACATGAAGATCTCAAGGACAATCTTCCTCCGGACAATCCTCTAGAGGTCAGTCATCTACTCCTAGAGGTGGTTTGCAGCGGGGACGTCAGGCCTGGTCTGCGCGACGTCCAGCTGCAAAGCCGGCAGATAAATAGTCTGCATAACGGGGTTTTTGCTCCTCCACTGCCGTCGGCGGTGGGAGCCAGTCTTCTGCGGTTCAGGGATCGGTGGTGTCAGTCCACTACCGATGTCTGGATTCGGGGAGTGGTGAACCAGGGTTACAAGATCGATCTGCTCGGTCTTACTCCCAGACCGTTCTTCGCCACAGGGCTTCCGTTATGTCCGAGAAAGCGATTGGCTTTAACAGAAGCGATTCAATCCCTTCTGTCCTGCGGAGTGATTATTCCGGTTCCTAATTCTCAAAGAGGTTTGGGGTTTTATTCCAATCTTTTTATTGTGACAAAACCAGACGGCTCCTTCAGACCGATTTTCAATCTAAAGGATTTCAACACACAGGTCAGAGTACCCAGCTTCAAGATGGAGTCTTTACACTCGGTCATTCTCGGCATGCAACAGGGAGAATTTATGGTGGCTCTAGACATCAAGGATGTATATCTCCATGTGCCTATTTGGTTTTCATTCCAATAGAATGTCTTGGAACTGCGCACAGTGTTTCACGCTCTAAGTGCTCAACACTTGCTGGAGGGAAAGCCAGTAAAGATCCAATTGCACAAGTTCACGCCAGTGGCATATCTCAACCATCAGGGTGGCACCAGGACTCCCTTGGCCATAAGGGAGACTCGCAGTATATTTCTGTGAGCCGAAGTTCACGTTTCGGCACTTGTGGCCATCTTCATTCCCGGAATAGAAAATTGGGAAGCAGACTTCCTAAGTAGGCAGACTCTGCATCCTAGGAAATGGTCTCTCCATCCGGAGGTGTTTCAACAGTTAGTGGTGAAATAGGGTCAACCGGATGTCGACATGATGGCATCTCGGTTGAATCACAAGGTTCCCCGCTACTGTTCCCGTGCAAGAGATCCTGGGGCAGTCGTGGTAGACGCTATGTCCGTCCCTTGGAGGTACCGCTTAGTGTACCTTTTTCCTCCGATTGCTATGCTTCCACGAGTACTGAAAAAGGTGGAGAGAGGGTGTTCTAGTAGCGCCGGATTGACTGCGCAGGGCATGTTACACAGATGTACTCTTCATGGCAGGGGGTCGGTCGTGGCAGTTGCCAATACGCCCAGACCTACTAACCCAAGGTGCCTTTTGTCATCAAAGTTTGCATCGTCTGGCTTGAACAGCGTGGTTGTTGAAGCCAGGATCCTAAGAGCTAAGGGTTTTTCGAATCGGGTGGTTCAGACCATGTTCCGTGCTCGAACCGGCTTCAGCCAAAATATATCATCGAGTCTGGAGGACATATATTGGTTGGTGCGAAAAGAAGGGATATCCTACATCTTTTCGTCTGGCCAGGTTACTCAGGTTCTTGCAGGATAGCTTGAATGCAGGTTTGCGTCTTAGTTCTCTTAAGGGTCAGGTGTCAGCTCTTTAAATCTTCTTTCAAAGAAAACTTGCTGTTTTATACCTGATGTGCAAACTTTCATTCAAGGTGTTCTCCATGTTCAACCTCCTTAGATTCCTCCAGTTCCACCATGGGATTTGAATTTGGTGTTGAGGGCTTTACAGCATCCACCGTTTGAACCTTTGAATACAGTGGATTTCAAATTTCTTACTTCGAAAACGTTTTTTCTTTTGCCCATTTCTACGGCACGCAGAGTTTCAGAGCTTGCTGCTTTGTCTTGCAAGTCTCCTCTTCTAGTTTTTCATGAGGAAAGAGCAGTTCTTCGAACCAAGCCCTCTTTCCTTCCTAAGGTTGTATCTAAGTTTCCTTTGAATCAGGACATTGTAATTCCGGCTTTATCGGATTCTTCTCCCGATGACGATGAGTCTATTCGTTATCTTGATGTTGGGCGTGCCTTGCGAATTTATGTTAAAAGATCTCAGAAATTACTCAAAACTGAGGATCTTTTGATTCTTTATGATGCTCACAAAAGAGGCTAGCCAGCTTCTAAGGTGACCATTGCTAGGTGAATTACGGCTGTTATCCGTCAGGCTTACAGTGGGGCTGGGGAGCCTGTCCCAGATAATCTACGGGCGCATTCTACGAGATCTGTAAGTGCTTCTTGGGCGGCACGCCATGGTGCCTCCAGTGAACAATTGTGTAAAGCGGCCACGTGGTCTTCTGTACACACTTTCACAAAGTTTTACAGATTTAATGTTTGCCTCTAGGAATGCAAGTTTTGGGAGAAAGGTGCTTCGGGCCGTTCCTTCTGAGCGTTCCCTCTCGTGAGACAGCTTTGGGATGTCCCCAAGGTCCCGGTGTCCCCCAAGGGATGTTAGAGAAAATGTGATTTTTATACTTACGTAAATCCGTTTCTCTTATGTTTATGAGAGTCATTATGATGCGGGCGGGAGTGAAGGTGTCTCAGCCTCTCCTCTCCGTCCGCAGACTTGCCGGCAGCCTCCCTCCCCCCCCCCCCCCCCCCCCAATCTTCCTCCGCCCCTAGACAACGAGCAGTGGGGGAGAAGGACAAGCATCACACTTTGTGGAGGCGATGAAGCTGTCAGCGAGACCGCACGCACCCTGGGCACGGCATCGCGGCGGTTCTCACTTTCCCCGGCTGCAGCCATATCCTGTATATGGGCTGATCGGCGGTGAGCAGAGGCGGCCATGTTAAAGGAGGGGAGTACACCTCCCCCTCTTTCTCCCTAATGCCGCGGATGGTGGCCATCTTGGATCTGGAGCACACACATCAGTGCATGCTGTTCCCGACTCTGCCTCTCTTCACCTGGTAATGTTGGATCGTTTTTAATTCTATTTCTAAACGATTGTCAGCCTGCTTGCCACACAGTCAGGACTTTTATTTCAGGATCCTGTGACTGCTGTGTATTTTATAGGATTACCTATTTGACAATATTGGTAGTTTCCTATCCTCCTGTGACATATTTTGCTTTTCAGGCAGATATACATTGATATGGGAATACATATCTGTATAATATTCCATATGGTGACTGTGGATGGACTTTTTCCATACGTCTGGTAAAGGGAGTTCCATATATATATTATAGCCTGTGTTCCCAATTATTGTGGCTGGTTAACTTTTATACAGTTTTCCAGATATGCGATATGTCTCAGGAATTACCTAAGGGGTAATAAACACACTGTTTTATATGCTCTGTATATTCATTTTGTGCCACATAATTAATGTAGTGTTATCCCGTGGTAGGCTGGTTGGTCTGTATTGCAATGTGTATATGTGTGCGTAAATGTATATATGTATGTGTACATCGGAAGCTGTGGCTCAACTGATATATACACTGTTTTGAATACATGGTGTTGTGGGTTCAGTTTCCCTAATAGCACTTCTATCTTTTAAACAGGTAATATATATATATATATATATATATATATATATATATATATATATATATATATATATATATATATATATATATATATATATATATATATATATATATAACAGATTTATTCTGTGTCTTTTTTTCTTGATGTTTTATCAGGTTACATTAGGTAAGTCTTCCAGGAGAAGAATACTCGCTGATTGGCACACTCAAAATATATATAAAGTATATATCTATATGTGTCTTCAAAATAATTGTTAGATAATCTTATTTCCTGTTACTTTGTCTACCATTTCCTTCTGTTTTCTAACGGGTCAACTGGGAAATAGGAGGGACATTATATATGTGCGAAATGTAATTTTTAAATTATCTTTTCCACAGCCTAGCCCGAATGCATCGGCACAGACTGTGGGGCTAGGGTCTACAAACAGGGTGCTCCCACTTCGGTGTCAGCTGTTTCGCAGAAACAGGTCTGGTCTAAATCACTGTTGCTTCTGGTGGCCAAACACATTAAGGTGATTTTTAAGTTCGAAATGGTATGTGAGTATACCCTTTTTCATGCTTCTACACATGTTTACACTGTGCCCCCACACAGCTTATATCTGTCTGCTAACACAGAAGCGGCATTACGCTGTTCAGGGATAAAACCATCCGGACAAAGATGCTGTTGTTCACCATCTTCTACAGATGGACAGGATTTTATCTTTGGCTGTTGTCACAGTCAGAATAAGGATGTAGTTCATTCCTCACCAGAGGATGTCTATCTCCATCTTGTTTTACTAACGAGGAATATTCCTGCTGATTACACTCATGAGGTGGATAATCCCAGCTTAAACTGTACACAGTTTTCGCATTTGCAAAACAGTCTATACTTGGTTTTCAATTTTCAACCTAAGCCTTAGTGACACCCTAGTTGGGAAAATGTTTTTCCTCATATCTTAGACTTGGTGTCTGTCTTTTGACAAAGACCAGGTAAACAGTAATAGACTGGCTATATTTTCACCTTCCATAATGCCAGAGCCAATACAAGGGAAGTAATCCCTGTTGGTGCCAATCCTGTGGCTCTTCAGTTCTCTTATTCTGCTGTCCCCGGCGGGAGCAGACAAAGAAGTCCTCGTACACAGAGCAGGGGCTGGTAAAGGGTTTTATCTAGCGGCTCTCGGACAGAAGTGCTCTAGCCTTTATTCACATTAAGGGTTAATGGGGTGGTTTGTATTCTCCCAGCAGCATCATAGCTGGTAGGCATACAGCTATTCAGCTATGATACCAATAGTTAGCCACATGCTTACAGAACTACGTTCCAGTATCGGAACTCTCAATTTGCACTATTACAAATGAGTATCCAGTGGCTTCTGGCGGTAGGTGTGCTTTCTTTTTTTTTATGTCAGCGACACCAGGCCATGATGTTTATGTGTTCAATCCGTTCATCCTCTGTTGATCTGAGGCCAGGGTGCCACATCCCGAGTCAGGCTTAGCCTTACAAGAGTGGTTATAGTTTATGTACATTGGCAGTCAGGTAAACATTCATAGGTCTGGGGACATTCCCCGGAGGTGGAAGTTATTTATTGCATCCAATGCTTAGCTTACAGCTAGACGTTTTCAGACAGAATATTATACTTGCAGCCTCTCGGCAAGCAGTAGGGCTGCATTATTGGGTTCTCAGGCGGTCACTTTGAGCCTATCCAGCTCTTCGCTTATTCTACCACACTAGAAACGTTGGCTTTTGCCTTATCTTCTAGATTGGAGTTGCCAGTATCTTCCTACCGAAGAACACCCTCATCTCTCTTCTACAAAGTTACAAAATGCTCCTGGCAGACTTTCCTTTCCGTAACAGGAGTTTCTGTTTTGCAAAATAGGATACCAAGGTTCTAGTTGTATCTTTGGCTCTCCTTATTCGGAACTTCTCCCTTGTCTCTACAGGGAGATTCTCATCAAGGGAAGCTGCTTTCCTTGTTTTAGACGTGCATAGCATCCCTCTGCCCTGATTCACTATTTTACCTTTCGGGTGGTGCTTAGTCACAATGATGTTTTAGTGGGTCAGTTGTCCTTCTTGTACAGGGGGTCAGAAAACCTGTAGAGATTTGATCTCATAATGCAGTGCTGTTGCATATTTGTAGCACTTATAGAATACCCGTATCCTAATGCAGGATAAGGGTCGACCTGTGAATTATAACAGCTAAATAAGAGGAGACATATTTATATCCTTTGAGATACCGATTTTTGGTACTTTTATTATCGCTGTCAGTTTATTGGAGAGGCCCTTTTTGTGATACTATAAAAAGGGGTCAATTATTGTTTCCTACTATACACCTTGAAAAAAGACCCCCTGAGGGTCAAAACGCATTGGTATATTTTGGTTTTGACGATCATATTTGTATGCGGTGGATCATTCCTTGTTTTGAACTAAAGATCTTGTTACGTGTATTGATCAACATCTTTCTCTGGTAAGCAGCCAATATACCTGTCTAGGATTTATACATATTTGTTTTTATTACTATATCCAATAAAAATCCTTAAAAGGATAATGCTCTATGGAATTTTTATTCCTCTTTTTTACATATGATGTGATGAGGATCTTGAGGATTTGAAGAGGATACTACATGATAAATTGGATGTCCGGTCTACACCACACATAGATGTCCCATAGGAACTTCATTTATATGATTTGGGGACATATGGATTTTATTATTGACATTCATTTTCTCAATTCTTTTTCCTCTTTCTGGATACGCAAATTTTTTTTTGAGCCTCAACTGTATTTTAGTCTCTATTTTGTGTGTATGTCACACAACAATTTTTTATAAAGTAATTTTATTCTATTTTATCTTATGTATGTCATACACCTCTATGATTTAACATCAGCGCCTATAGAAAATGTCATTCTGTATACCAAGTCTTTTCACATGTTAACCTGTTTTCTCTATCAGCTCTCAATCTAATGACCCTCAAGTGGATTTGTCCATAGCCAAGTCGGGTCTCCCTAGAACTTAGGGGGTGTACAAGTGATTTACATGTCCAATTTCCTTTTGGGGGTTTAAAAGTTTCTAGGAGGGGGCACATCCCAGCTAATCTGGTGGTTCACCGTGTGTCTCGCAAAGCAGTGTTCTACTGGTTTAGGGGACTAGCGTTGTCGTCCTTTTTTTTTCCCAGTTCCAGAGCGGCCTCATCTCGGAGTTCAGCTCTTTTTGTTTTCATCATCTAGTTTGACGCTGTGGCGTCAGATGGCCAACCTTTTCGGCTAGAGAATCCTTGCAGGGATATGGTTGCTAGCTGCAATTCAGCCGCTGTTTTCTTTGGCCTAGAAACTATATTCTGTTGGTGTAAATTCCTAGAATTTCACACGACCCACTCAGGAATCTTTAAAGGGTTTTCTTTACCAGCTGTCTTCGATTGGTTCTCCGCCCTTCTTCCTTCAGCGTGCAGCTTCCGTGGCTCACTTTCTAGCTCAGCAGAAGGTTGTCTTGCTTAAGCGGTTTCTTTAGGCTCAGCCCACTTTTTGGTTGGTTGTAGATTTCCAGGGAGTCTAGTTCTCGTCATCAGGGGGCTTGCTTTGGCCTCCGGTGACTCTCTGAATTATTTAAGCTGTTAGCTCATGGTATTGGTGCTTCCTGGTATATATGTCGGGCTTATGTTGTTAGCTCTCTATATGAGTGCTCCCTCAGATATCGCTGAGTTAGTTAAGCCGTTTAGCTCATGGAATGAGTGCTCCTTTGTTTATCTCTGAATGGTTTAAGCACTGTATCAGTGCTCCCTTAGATATCGCTGAGTGGCTTAAGCTGTTGCATCAGTATATATTGTGATCCTTTGGATATCACTGAGTGGATTGAGTTGTTAGCTCAATGCAGGCTGCTCCCTTGGATGTCACATCTCGTAGGGGATCTGGGGCGAAAGTGTGTATGGCTCTTCCTCATTTTCTTTACCAGAAACTTAGTGGCTCGTTGTACAAGACATTGGTTATGACAATTAGTGCCCGCATTCCACTGACACAGGGATTGCAGTTTATCATTGTTGTGCCTTCTTTTTGTGTAATGTTTCTGCGACGGGAGATAGTTTGTGCTCTTGTTCACAGTGTTCCTGTTTAGGAATTTAATGCCCTTTTAGCCTCTTTAGCGCTAAAGTGCATAGGAGGCGGGGTAGGATCCAGGTGGTCTCTTGCCACTGCATCACGACCAACATTCTATCTGAACCCCTCTGCAGGTTCCAGTAACTTTTACAGTGCACTTTCCAGGAGGGTTGCAGCTTTTTGTACGCCAAAACAGTGTCATTCAATGGCGCAGTTGTACAGAGTGGCAGCGTCTGTTTCTGCTGCATATTGTTTTCTTTGTTGCATGCCTTTGCATTCACAAATGCAGGGTTTTGGACACACAACATTGCGCACAGCCGTTCCAGAGCATTCACGCCCTTGGACACAGCTTTGGTAGCTCCCCAATGTAACGCAGTGTCCCCAGTGTTAGGATAGAGAAAAGAGGATTTTACTCACCGTAAAATCAATTTCTCTTACTACACTGGGGGACACTGCGCGCCCTCCCTTGCTCTGAAAGTAGTGCTGTCTTTGGTGTTGCTTTCTGAATTGCGTTTTCTCTCTTCCTGGCTTGGTTATACAAAACTGAAGTCGGCTACAGAGGAGGGGCATAGTGGGGGAGGAGTCAGGGAAACAAACAAGTTTATAACTGCCTAACTCCAGTCCCACCTACTATACCCCAATGTAACGCAGTGTCCCCCAATGTAGTAAGAGAAATTGATTTTACGGTGAGTAAAAATCCTCTCTTTACCCTATTCGCCCCCTAATAATTGAATAGTGGCAAACCTGTCTGGTCATCACCACACTCATGTTCCCCTTTTTTACTGGAGCAGTTATCTGTTGCTTGTGGAAGTGACTTGGCTACCTACCACATTGACTCCAACCAGTGCTTACAAAGCAAGTAACACATTCCTCAGTAATGTGGTGGTTGTACTGTGATTTCACTGTAAAAGGAGAATAGTTTGAATTCATGTTGCATATCTTGTGCTTGTTCACCTATAATGTAGCAGATTTTCTGTCTATTTGTCTGTCTTGCTCCATCCACTTTGCCCTATATTTTTCGAGTTTTCAGTTCCTTAAGCAGAAAATTACCATAGCATTATACTACACCATCATGCTTCACATAAGCAGTGTTCTTGCAATAATGTAAAGTGCTAAACTTGGCCTAGCGTTGAGCCCAAAGAGTATCCTTCGTTATTCTTCCTCCACTTGGTATGTGGGTCTGCCACATGGTTCATGGCAAAGTCTAAGCAAGATTTTATTGGATTTATTTTTTTCTCCTTAATAGTTTTCTTTATATTTACAGAAAATGTTAGGTCTCCTGCACACACAAGACTAAAATAAAGGGTTAAAGAGTGTTCATTGGCTATAAAGTGAAAATTTGCTACTTGCTCTAAAGGTCTTCCATGGCAGAGATGAACAATAGTCAGAGTTGCCTTAGGGCCCTTGTTGACCTTCCGAACAAATATATTTTACAATTTGTAGTTAAGCATTATACCCTCCATTTCTGTACAGTGGACTTGAAAATGCTCTGGGAGATATTAACTTAACTTATATCCTGGTACTTTTCAGTAGCAGTTTGATATAAATGTCTTGATGATGCGCTTGTTTAGAAAAGCAGTAACCAACTGTTGGACCTCTAACAGACAGGTGCAACTTTATTTTACTCCATGGGAAAAATGGACTCCAATTAATTATGTGACCTCTGTTGACACCTGGGTTTATTTGGGTGTATCTTACAAAAGGGTTAATACTTATGTAAACTTTTTTTTTTTTACATAGCCACTATAAAGCTAGGTACACACCTATGCAATGTCTGTAACTATTTCCCCAACAACTGAAAGATGTCAATTCATGTGTCATCTCTCATATCCATCTTTTGAAAAGACATTGTTCCATCGTTGATCATTATTTATAGGAAGTTTATGAAACCAAATAAACAGATGTAATGTGTATTGCTATGATAAAACATGATTTTGGGAGTGTACCCACTCTTGTAATATCTTACCAAACAGTCGGGAATTGTGTAATCTGCGCGATAATTGTATTGGTGTGTACTCAACTTTAGGCTTTTTATTACGTGCAGAATATATTGTGTTCATTTGTGAGAAGATTGCCAACATCCCTTTTGATTCCACGATGCAAGAAAATAAAATGTGAAAAGTGAAGGGGGATGAATACTTTTTATAGTCACTATGGGGCTGATTCAGTTAGCCTTGAGGTACTGTAGTAGCATCACATGTTTATTTAATGATCTTCGTTAATTTTCTGCTTGCAGTCTTGAACAAAAAATGAGGTGTGCTTTGCCGTAACTGCTGTTTTTGTGTGCAGAAACATGTGCACGGTACCTAGGGAACCTTGTAGCTAATTAAATTTGTTCCTATATGTTTAGAACACTATCCCTTTTGTAGTTCTTATCAAGCCTAATGATTTTCCTTGGCCACCATTTACAGCAAATCAAGAAGTTTTAAACAGAGTTGAGGTTGAATATGAGACACTCCCCGGATGGAAAAGTGATACATCCAATGCTAGGACGTTAGATGACTTGCCTGAGAACGCTAAGAAATATGTTCATTTCATAGAAGAAGCACTTGGTGTTAATAGTAAGTATCATTTTCTGTATTGACAATTTGCTGTGTACAAGTGAATGTTTAATTGATTTTCTACAGTACTGGAACTGACATTCCTGTATCCAGTTTAAAAATAATTTATCTGCTAACATTTTCTTCACAAAAGCAAAAAATCACACTGGATGATCACAAGGTCACTATTGTTAGTGATTTACAAATATAAATGCAATATGCGTCTTTAAAAATTACTTCTATTCCTGTAATACTTTTGTCCCCTGCATACTCTAATAAACAAATGTGCTATTAAAGCACCTACCATAGAGGACTAGTTTAAGATTCTAATTGACTGCAACAGCATCCCCAAATTGCCATATAAATGGTCTTCCACAACCTAGCTGTATGGATGATGTTACCTGAAGTCATAAGAAGATCCCAGGTGAACTTTGGGTGCCAGTCAGCAAACCATTTGTGTTCTTATTTTAAAACCTAAATGTCTTATTAGTTTGCCATCCAAGGGTCACCTCCAATGACTGCAAGACAGTACCTGCAGGAGAAAGATATGGTAATTTAAGAGCTATGGATTATAAAGGATTATTCACCAGCAGCATCATAGCTGGTAGGCATACAGCTATTCAGCCATGATACCTATAGTTAGCCACATGCTTACAGGACTACGTTCCAGTATCGGACCTCTCAGTTTGCACTATTACAAATGAGTATCCAAAGGTTTCTGGCGGTAGGTGTGCTTTCTTTTTTTTTATGTCAGCAACACCAGGCCATGATGTTTACGTGTTCAATCCTTTGATCCTCTCTGTTGATCTGAGGTCAGGGTGCCACGTCCCGAGTCAGGCTTTGCCTTACAGGGGTGGTTATAGTTTATGTACTGTGGCAGTCATGTAAACATTCATAGGTTTGGGGACATTCCCTGGTGGTGGAAGTTATTTATTACACCCAACGCTTAGCTTACAGCTAGACGTTTTCAGCCAGAATTTTATACTTGCAGCCTCTCAGCAAGCTGCAGGGCTGCATTATTGGGTTCACAAGGGGTCTCTTTGAGCCTACCCAGGTCTTCGCTTATTCTACCACACTAGAAGCGTTGGCTTATGCCTTAAATTCTAGATTGGGGTTTTCAGTAGCTTACTACCGAAGAACACACTCCTCTCCTACACAGTTCCAAAAATGCTCCTGGCAGAATTTCCTTTCAGTAACAGGAGTTTCTGTTTTGCAAAATAGGATAACAAGTTTCTACTTGTATCTTTGGCTATCCTTATTTGCAACATCTCCCATGTCTCAACAGGGAGATTTTCATCAAGGAAGGCTGCTTTCATTGTTTTGGACGTGCATAGCACCCCTTTGCACTGATTCACTAATTTACCTGTCGGGTGGTGCTTAGTCACATTGTTTTTATTAGTGAGTCAGTTGTTGTTCTTCTTGTACAGAAAATTAGAAAACCTGTAGAGATTCGGTCTCAAAATGCAGTGCTGTTGCATATTTGTAGCACTTGTGCAATTCCCGTATCCTAATGCGCAGGATAAGGGTCGACCTGTGTATGGTCGGAGGGGTGTTCCTTGTGCCATACTATGGGCCAAGCTAGACCAACTTATTATTATTGAGGGCCGAATGCCTTAGCAATCAATCCTTTAACAGGTAGAGTGGATCACCTCAGGGTAATACCTTTGTGCTCTCCTGGTTAGGTCATAGGGCTCTCTGAGAGGGAGCCCAGGTTCTTTTCACATGTTAACCTGTTTTCTCTATCGGCTCTCAATCTAATGACACTCAGGTAGATTTGTTCATAGCCAGGTCGGGTCTCCCTAGAACTTAAGGGGTGTACAGGTGATTAACAGGTCCAATTCCTCGTGGGGGTTCGAGTTTCTAGGAGGGGGCACATCCCAGCTAGTATGGTGGTCCGCCGTGTGTCTTGCTAAGCAGTGTTCTACTGGTTTAGGGGACTTGTGTTGTCGTCCCTCCTTTCCCGGTTCCAGAGCGGCCTCATCTCGTAGTTCGGCTCTTTTTGTTTTCATCATCTGGTTTGATGCTGTGGCGTCGGATGGCTATCCTTTTCGGCTAGAGAATCCCTGCAGGGAGATGGTTGCTACCTTCAATTCAGCTGTTGAGCTTCTTTCTCAGCTTTTTTCTTTGGGCTAGAAACTATATTCAATTGGTGTAAATTCCTAGAATTTCACACGCCCCACTCGGGAATCTTTAAAAGGTTTTCTGTACCAGCTGGCTTCAATTGGGTCTCCGCCCTACTTCTTTCAGCGTGCAGCTTCCGTGGCTCACTGTCTAGCTCAGCGGAAGGTTGTCTTGCTTAAGCGGTTTCTTCATGCTCAGCTCACCTTTGGCTGGTTGTAAATTTCCAGGGAGTCTAGTTCTCGTCATCGGGAGGCTTGCTTTGGCCTCCGGTGACTCTCTGAATTAGTTAAGCTGTTCGCTCATGGTATGAGTGCTTCCTGGTATATATGTCGGGCTTATGTTGTTAGCTCTCTATATGAGTGCTCCCTCAGATATCGCTGGGTTAGTTAAGCCGTTAGCTCACCGTAAAATCAATTTCTCTTACTACACTGGGGGACACTGCGTGCCCTCACTTGCTCTGAAAGTAGTGCTGTCTTTGGTGTTGCTTTCTGAATTGCGTTTTCTCTCTTCCTGGCTTGGTTATACAAAACTGAAGTCGGCTACAGAGGAGGGGCATAGTGGGGGAGGAGTCAGGGAAACAAACAAGTTTATAAGTGCCTAACTCCAGTCCCACCTACTATACCCCCCCCCCCCCCCCTCCCCAAGGTATCAGTGTCCCCCAGTCTAGTAAGAGAAATTGATTTTACGGTGAGTAAAAATCCTCTTTTCCCTATGTCTTTTTTTTTTTCCCCAAGTCGGTCGAGCTAGATGTGGGTGTGTTTTTGTTTGCTTTATTTTAATATTTTTATGTAGTGCATATTCTTGCCTATATTGTGGTTCCGATGACGCACCATCCATAGTGTAAGCAAAGGGCTAGGCTGGCTATTTCCGGGGAGCGAATCTAGTGTGGAAATAATGTCTTTCTGGGCGCAATAGGTCAAAATGGAGCAACAGGCAAACATAGGACTGCTTCTACTAGCATTTCCTCTTCCTGGTGCGGGAACATAGGTGGAGTCCCCTATTAGAGTAAGCTTGCGAAAGAAAGTGGCTTAGAGGGCCAGCACTGGGACGTGTAAAAACTCTAGGATTCACACCAAACACTGCACTCTTTCCAGACCCAGGAGAACGGATGAGGAAAATGCCTTACAGGCTCTATTCAAGGAACCAAGCAGCTCCCTGCGAAGAACCTCTGGGCCTAAGGGTAGGGTTTTCCAACGCCATTGCACCAAGCTAGACTATATAAACCGTCGCAGAAAAAAAACCACGACCGTTTAGATTTGGCTACAGAGGTAGGCGGAAGGGAGGTGTCACCACCAGCCGCCAATGCCTAAGAACCAAACCCTGCCAAGGTAAATGAAGGGCCCTAGGAGCTGGAAGCCGCACTCCCTAAGAAGCTCCTTAGCACCCATGAGAACCTGGGACATAAAAGCGACAGGTGCACCAGACCGAAGCTCCAGGTAACATCCTGGCATCATAGAAGTACACTTAAGGGTCTCTAGATTACGAGCAGTAAAGGGGTGACCTGAGAAATAAGTATGGCCAAAGTGCCCCCAAGACTCCAGGGTAAAGGACATGTCCATGGAGAGACCTTTCCCCAAGGTAAATTGCCTGCCTGCCGAGACTCTCGACCTCCCACTTAAAATGGACAAAGGTATGGGAACGACTTTCTGCTCAGGCCATAACATGCTCGACTCACACTGCTCTCGGGCCACGTGTTCCCCCATGATGCTACCAAAGTGTAACAGCCCTGGAATTTTTTGACTGATTGTCTAGAGCAGGGGTGGGCAATTAATTTCTTTTGGGGGCCACATGGAAAATCAGATCTGTGTTCGAGGGCCGAACCAAATTTATAAAAGGCCATTATAAAGGGCCCATCATAAAATGCAGCAAATTAGATTTCTCCCACTGAATAGGTAAATGATTCTTATATATAGTCTGTCTTGGGCTTGAACAAGTGCACTGAAATCTGGCGGAATATCTGAGGTGGCTATGCGAAGGACAGCTGAGAGGTGGTCATCAGTGATACAGGATCTGTGTCTGGATTTGTTGAACTTCATCACTGAGAATGTCTGTTCATATATGTAGGTAGATCCAAAGAGGACTAGAATTTTCAGAGCATGTCTCCTCATGTGTGGAAAGTTCTCCTCTTTGAGTGATGAGTAAAACTCAAGCAATGGGACAGACCTAAAGTGCGCTGCCAGAAGTGTCAGACTGCAAGTCAATGAGTTCCATCTGAACATCACTGGGTGCATTATCCACATTGCAGCTTGAAGGGAGAAGAAACCATGTCCATTTCACTCAAGTCTTTTGAAGTCTTGAAATCGCAATGAAAACTCAGCATGCAGTGCTCTTGCTCTGATGAAGTTAACGGTTTTAGTTACAACATCAACAACATGGTTCATTTTTAATACTGACCTACACAACATTTCCTGATGTATAATACAATGCAAAAATGTCAATTTCTGCTCAGGGTTAATTTCGGTAACTTTATCCTGCATTCTCTTCAAAAGTCCAACATTTCTCCCCGTCAGATTTGGACAACCATCTGTTGTCACACCTACAAGTTTGTCCCATTTCAGTCCCAACTTGTCTAGACAGGTATTTACTTTTGTTAGGAAATCAATCCCTGTTGTTGTCCCTTTCATTGACTGCATGGCTGCCAGTTCCTCCGTTATTTTGAAGTCTGCAGTGATCCCACGTAAGAAGATAAGTAGCTGGGCAGTGCCTCGTACATCGCAGCTCTCATCCAGAGCCAGGGTAAAAAAGGAAAATGTAACTGCTCTGTTCTTCAGCTGAAACTCCAAATTTCCTGCAATGTCCTCAACCCTTCTCGTCACAGTACGCCGGGACAGAGGGATGTTCTCAAATGCATCCTTTTTCTCTGGACATATTAGTTCAGCAGAGTCCACCAAACACTCTTTAATAAACTCTCCGTCAGAAAACGGTTTACTTCGTCTAGCTATTTTATGAGATAACTTGCTTTGGTAGCTGTATCTCTGGGTGTGCTAAGTTTTGTAAAAAGTGTTCGTTGAGTTTGCAGCTTGGATAGCAAAATCTCCGACTCCTTTGCTCGCTCTTGGTCAGACAAGTTCCTATATTTATCCTCACGTTTGGTCACATAGTGGCGATTCAGATTATAATCTTTCAACACAGCGACAACTGTGCCACAAACTAAGCAAACGGCTTTGCCTTTGACTTCCGTAAATAAATATTTAGCAGTCCATGTCTTGTTGAAAACACGGCATTCAGAATCAACTTTCCTTTTTTTTATGTGAGACGACATTTTTGGGGGGCAGGAGCAGCTAGCGATGTAAACAAACAAAGAGAAGCACAATAGTAACTGCAGTGCCGGCAAAATGGGCAGCAAATTAGTATCCCCTATGATAGGTGGTATCACTCACGTTTAGGCAGATTTAAGCAGAGTGTCTGAAGGTCAGGAGCAGAGGACGAGACAACTAGCAGTATGGCAGTGGCAGGAGAACTTACTGGGAAGAGATAAAAAACAGAAGAGAACAAGTTACTAGCACCTCCATCAATAAAAACTGTGACCCACAGCACAGCCATCAATAAAAACAGTGACCCACAGTACCAATATCAATAAAAACAGTGACCCACAGTACCACCATCATAAAACACAGTGACAGGAACCCCCACCTAGATATTACCCCACTATACCAGAGCTCTATCCGTCCATCTGTCCATCTTTAATCAACATCACGCCGGGCACAGGAGGGCTGAGGGGCAGCGCGGCATGATGCCCGCTGTCCTGTGGTGATCCGCATCATGCCGTGCTGCCCCTCAGCCCTGCTGCACCCGGCATGATGTTGTCTGTAACAGTAATACTTACCTTTTTACTGTCTTCTTCCATACTCTTCTGTGCTCTCCTCCGCGGCGCTGCTGTGAATGCGGCGGGAGAGGTGTATGGACAGTGCGCACTTTCTCCCTACGCAGCAGCGCAGGGGATTACGCTGTATCCGGCCCCGGGATGATCTGATGCTCTGGAAGGGACGCGCATCGCCGACCAGCTCCGTATCCCTTCCAGAACCTGTGGCTGGCAGCAAAATTAATTAAATCTCCTGGGCAGACCCGGTGGGCCGGATTCGGAAGGCTGGCGGGCCGTATGTGGCCCGTGGGCCGGAGTTTGCCCAGGTCTGGTCTAGAGTATTACTGATCAGGACCTACTGGGCATGACGCCTCATCCTGTGAACCCTGAGCACCGGATTGAAAGAACAGTCTTCTTGAGGAGTACCCAAAAAGACCCTGGAACTCTAATGTTCCTATTAATCTGCTTCCATCTAACAGACTAGAGCCTGTCCGGATCGGGGTCCAGGACCTGGTGAACGACAGACCTCACTCCTGATTGTTTGACCAACCACTGTGAGAGAGATAGACATGTGGGGGTTTGGACAGAGTGATGATCTGCAAGTCCAATAGTCTGGGAACCAGCTCCTATTAAGAGAATATTGCTCTGGAGATGTCGAGAGTAGAGCATGTAAACAAGTCTACCCTGTACGTTGGTACTGTGTGTTCCAGAAGCCTCATGCAACTGAGAAGAGAAAATTTCTCTCTGCGCCAGGCGTATCTTTTCCCTGCGCTGAAATGGGAGGGTCCTTTCCTCTGGTAGGAAGACCCTGTGGGACCCAGGTTAAAAGCTGAGGTCTTAAACGTACCTGCTGTGGCAGATTGAGTGGGGACCTATGAAGTTTCTGCATTCAGACGTGTGCTTTCAGGAACCGGATGGAGATCTATCTGTGAGAGAGAGCTGACGGAGCCCTCGGAAAGTGGTCCGCCAGACAGGGTACTATCGTGACTCGCCGTAGCCCTGCCATGACCGCCATAACCTCGGAGCCACACTAGGTGCAATGTGCAGAATGAAAAGGCAGGCCCCTGAGCTGGAACTGAGATTTCTGTACCGCCAAAGGGAAAAAGTCAACGGTGCCCCCTTCCCGACTGGTACTTGTAAGAAGACCTCTATGATGCATATTGAGGGCAGGGGCTCCCTCTGTTCACTACCTGCAATGACTGTGCGTAGTGAAACATCAGAAACAAGAGATTGCAGGCCTGCCTGTTGAGGGACTGCCAGCTTAAATGGAATGAAAAGATCCATCTGTGGGCCAGCAAGAGGTAGGAATAAAATGCCCCAACCCTCGAATACCACCAGGTATATAAGTTCCTCACATAACTGCACCTGTGAAGGTAACTATATGCTCCTATGGGAGCCAAGAAGTGAGTACGCGATGGTGAGCCTCACCCCCGGAAGAAAGGTGGAGGGGTTTAAGACAGTCCTAGACGTGGCCTAGTGGAGCCGACGGTAAGAGATGTACTCTTGCCTTCCGTGGTCCCTGGCGACTACAATGGAATTCTGCAAAATTTGAGAAGCTCCATTATTGGAACGTCCTGTAGAATACCTCTGGATAACTAATCTGACCATGGCTGAATAGGTGTTTTTTTGAAAACCCAGCTAAAACCCTTTTGGGTGTCGACACTTAGGCTGAGTGGAGGCCAGATTATACTTTCTATCAGAGAACACCTTCCATGGGCGCCTACCCTACGTAGGAATAGCAGAATAAATGAATAGACTGTCAACCTTACCCACACAATGAATAGGTTGTCAACCCCAGGGGTTCCTTCCAATCTAATTCTTTTCTCTGCCCGGAGAGGAAAAGGAGATGAGAATCTTGCCAATGTAATAGTTTATTTGGCGTAATGCCAAAGGTCAGACACCATGCCCAGGGCCGCAAGGGTTAGTGTGTTTGATGCTTAAGCTGAGACTAACCATCCTGAGAGGGATGTGGAACTTTCAGAGTTAACAATGTTTTTGTCAGAAAATCGAGATGCAACTAGCCATCCTCTACCGAGGAATGGACGATATCCTGGTCCTGACTTTGGACAACTCTGAAAACCAAAATTATGCTTGCCCCTGTGAGACGGTAAGAAAATGTGTGTATGTCTGGGTGGTCTCAGACCGGGTCAGACACATAGCCGCTTCTATCTGAGAAGATGTGCCTATGACCGATTTGATCTGTGTGGGCTGGGTGTGTGTAGAAGCATGAAAAAAAAAAAAGGAATTCACGTACCTTTTTTAGACCCTAACATCACCTTAGTGAGTTCAGCCATTGATGCTGTCAGTGACTTGGCTTAGACCAACTTGTCCAGAACTGCTGACACCGAAGTGGGAGCAACTGGTTCACATATATATTCATTACGAACGTAGTAGTTGGTTTCCTACTTTGAGATAACCCTGTATATTATCTATGCGGTACATATACATATACAATGCAGTGCAGACATACCAGTGGGTCTCAGAACCGTGGAAGCCCACTTTTCAGACATAATGTATAGTTGGAAAGCTGTTCAAAAGATAGAAAAATAGAATTTTTACACATGTGCATGACAGCAGGGAAGTAGCCGAGGATTTGTTTTCTCTTGAACATATTTTGAATTGTATATGAAACAAATCACAACAGGGGAAAAAAACTTTCCCTTTTTTTTTTTTTTTTCATATTTATACAAGTCTGAATATAATATAAATATCCATGTATGTATTATCAGTGTAGTAGGAGTTTTAAAGTGTATATACTAGGTAATCCTAACATTACCCAACAATCCCCATACTCTGTAATACTGTGTATTTTACAACAGAATAAACAGGCTACCGTTCACTGTAAATAGAGAAGTATAGAAACACAATACCAGGATAGTAGCTGAGGAGAGGCAGAGCAGGGAAGCAGCATGCAATCAATGTGTCTGTTCCAGTTCCAAAGATGGCTGCCGTCCGCGCCAGGAAGCTGATAGGGAGGAGAGGAAAGTGACCCTTGCAGATCCTCCCCTATTATGGCTGCCCCCATGTATAACCGATCAGTTCATATTAACATATGGCTGTCTGCTTTCAGAGTCCCCACGCGTTGTTAACTGCCCAGGCTGCGTGCGCTCCTCACAACAACTGAATCGCCTCCTAATGAGAGCGAACCTTGTATCCGTTCCCCCGCTGCTCGTGTCTAGGGGCGGGGTGAACTTGCCGGCATGTCGAGCGGGGTAGCAGGAGAGGCTGCTACAGCTTCACATTCGCGGCCGTGTATATGGCCGATTTAAATATATAATCTTTTTGCCCCACAATAGCTGCTGCTATTGGCAGACATACATAATCTGGCCCCTTTAGCTCATTTCCAGGTGAGACTGCCTGCAGAGATGCCAGGTAACGGAGACCAGGCTGCTGCTTACCTGCACTGGGACCAAGAGTGAACAGAGGTCTGAGATGGAGAGGTGGGGCATAGTAGGGGAGGAGTGTGAGGAACAAACAAGTTGATAAGTGCCTAAACTCCTAGTCCCACCTACTATACCCAATGTCTCGCAGTGCCCCCCAATGGAGTAAGAGAAATTGATTTTTACAGTGAGTAAAAATCTTCTTTTCTGCGTGTCATAGGTCAAAATGGTGTAACAGGCAAACATAGGAATGCTTTTAGCATTTTCTCTTCCTGGTGAAAAAAGTCTGCTACATTCACTATAACTGTACAACAGGCAGACATCTTGCACACGATGGAGCCTGAGTCAAAAGCCAAACAGCTGACCGACAACTGCTCTAGGTAATCTCCTAAATTAGTTGTGGTTTTTTTTTACTACATTAGTCTTGTGGTTAGCCGTTAGGAATAAGTTTTTAGTGCCTGTGATCAACCTTTAACAACCGAATGAGGTCTTTTGTGTAATATTTACTCCTCAAGCTAAGGGGAAAAGTTGGCCCCTGATCAGTTTAACTTATAACCTGGATGAAGCAGTCTCTAGTGACCAATGAGTGCAAGGTTTTTTTTTATAAGAATGGATTTTGAAGATACATACTCTGTGGGTTTCTTCTGGTAATTTAGAAGACTCCTTTAGTAATAAACCTGGAGAGCTGAAAGAGAAACCTCAGATGGTTAATTTGGATAATGTGGAAATTTTGCTTAATCATCAAGTCAAAGGGGATGGAAACCACTTCCACTGCAGCTCTGATTTCTCTTTGAGGATCACAGTAAAAAGGTAGTTTTTTCTTGTACATCAAATTGTAAAAGAACTTATTCATGTGCGTAGGTGGAAAAGTGTCAATCTAACTCAGATTAAAACGTATGTATCCATTCATTGACAAGGCACAGAAGTAGAGTTGGTTCCAAAAGTAGACACACCTATAGTTAATATGGCCTGGAACTACTATCCCTCTTGAAGATGGGGGTCCTCTAATGGACACTATGGATATGAATATGCATTTTTAAAAGCTTTGCATTTTATCTGGAATCACATTGAAGTGAAGCATAGGGATGGATTCGGTGGCCAGATCGCTCATTCTATGGGTACAGACATTTTATTCAGATTTCCAAGGAAAGGTGAGAAGGCAATATTGTTGAAAAGCATTGAGGTTCCTCAGAGGGGCAAAGCATTATTAGGTGAAGCATCAGCAGTGGTTGCTAGCAGTGCCCTTGGGCAACAGACATTCTGTCAAAGATTAGTCTAGCCAATAACACGTTAGAGGGGGATCCCAGCTCTTTTGAGATAAATGATACAGAAGTTGCCTGGGGGTAAATCTAACAGGATAAACAGGAAATACACCCACTCTTCCTTGTCTTTTCAACATTGCAAGGAAGTGATACTTTATGGGTCAGAAAGACATTACACCAGGCAGTATATTCCTATTACACGCAAACAGTACTTTTGAGCATTCAGATTTAAAAAATGAAAGCATACTCGGAGTCGGAAGATTTACCAAAGAGTCTTCATACTTTAAGAAAGGCTTGGGCAATTTCTCTTGTTCCTGCCGGTCAAGAGGACACTGGTTTTTATTCCAGAATTTTTTTGTCAGGAAATCATTGTGAGCTTTTCACACTGTTGATTTGAAGAGGCTCAATAAGTTTGTCTGTAACAACAACACTCTTGCATGGAATCTGAATACTATCCAAACAACAATCGGCAAAGGGCATTGTCTCTCCTTCATAGAAATGCAGGGTGCCTATTTTCATAACCCTTTTGCAGTTAATAACTGGAGAAGGGTCAGCACTTTCAGTTCATTCAAGTGATAGCCTTTCTGCAAGGCCATGGCTGAATTGTAAACGGGGCAAAAAGTCATCTCTTCCTATCACAGCAAATAAAGCTTCTTGGGATCTAGATAAGCATATTAAAGTAATTCTATCGTTTTCAAATAAGCATTGCCCAAGCGATTGTATTATGTTTCCAGCGCACAAAGGAATTTATTTTAGCAGATGTAAAATTTAACAATTCAATACATGATTATAATACAGTACAGCCAATACCAAAAGATAAATACATACCGCTGCGTTCGCTTGCGCTAGCTGCGCTCCCGTGGGTGTCAGTGGACATAATTTCACTCCAGAATACTGTGGTCAGAGAATGACTGAAGCCAGGGGGAGTACAGCTATGTTATATACACTCAGTGTTACAGAGAGAACAATGCAGATGACGTGACTTGCTTCTATATGTCCAGGTATCAGGAAGGTTCAGAGTGCTGCAGGTCATAGGCCAGTTCAAACCAAAATATCCAAAGGTGGGGGGTCATCTCTCCAGGGGTTGTGCTCTGACTTTTCCCTCCAAGTCTCCAGTTTCAACTAGTCTATTAGCATTTTATAATTAGTATCACTTTAAGTATTTATTCCTTAACATCACTAACTAGAGTACCCAATGTGCGATCTCTTTGGCGAATGAACCGGACAACTGCTGATGAATAGGGGATTAAAATAATACCAGGCATGACACATTTTCTATAACCTGAACCTTAAATAACACTAAAGTGTACATATAATCATAATATGTAAACTAATAATAAACTAAATACTATCTGCTCATAAATCACTCTATAATGGAACCAATATGAAGTATATAAATAACTAAATGTTGTAGAGTGTGTGCGTATTTTACGGTGCGATCGCAGTATGCCACATGTAGGGTGGCATACTGAGTGCAATCGCACGATAAAACGATATTAACCAATATACTTTCATCTATCCAATTATACAACTTCGACAGTTCCACCCTTTGATAGTTTATAATACTATCACCTTAGATTTTATATGCAGGATCTCAGTACCACATTTCATTGCTCTGTAATGCTAGTCCCCCTTGGTGCATGACCATGCTGTCTGTAGATCTAAACAAGTTATCACAATAGTCTTAATCCTCAAAACAATTTCTTTCTTTTACTATAGACCATATACCTCTGGAGCTTGGAGATAACCTTTTTATATGCCCCTTAATGGTACAATAAAACATGTAATACATTATTTGGAAAGGTACAGAGTAAAATAGAATATGTATCAGTTATACAGAATACTCTACTACAGTTCTTCATGTCTAACAGGTCCATTTGTACAAAGCATGTCTTTTAGCTCAGACAACATTTAGATAGTACATGTTCATCAATAACATCATCCTATGTCTATCAATAATGTCATATATACAATCTTTCAGCTTGCGTTAGTATATACACTTCTAATAATGTCATCAGTTCTTTTCATCAACACTTGTGGGGTGGGCTATTGTCTGTTCGTTCTTCCCAGTCTCCCAATACTCGGGTTTCTTTGTATGTGAAACAGTGGTTGGATTGCAAAATATTGGAAGACTCCAGACTAAGGGACCTAGGTGTCGTACTTTTCCCCTAGTGACCTCCCACCCATAATTCAGGTACCTCAGGAATTCTTAGTGGAAAGAGAACTAGTCCTACCTGATATAATCTCTGAGGCACCTGAAAACACACCCAGCACTTGGTTTGGTCTACAACCTTACCCACCCAAGAATGCTAATCATTCTCAAGGATGTCTGCTCAAGTCCAAATATTACTGGACTGGCATCGCTGGATGTACCACTATTCAGCTATGGGGTCACATACTTACGGACGTAGTGCTACTCAGACAATAGCCCCTCACACTTTCTCCAAGCCCCAAGGTTTCCAAATTTTCCTTCCCCCCTGAATTGAATAGAGTAATTGGCTGAACCGATTATGCTACTAACTTCTCCTTCATCCCCAATTCCTCAATATCATTACCTGAACCAGCCTCTGTCACCTGTCAATAATTAAAAGAATTGACCGTCCTGAAAACAGAATGAGATGAGAAACACAAAACAGGAAAACTACAACTTCATGCTGGACAACTGTCTTAGCCTTTGGCTCAGGTGCTACTAACTGCATTAGAGGCCTTCCAGAACAGATTCATAAGTGCACTTGGACCCTTCTCTGGGTGTTGACTCCTCTGTAGTGGGTGAAATGGGCACCAGTGTGTCTCTGCTACCCTTGAAGTCGTGATGCTGGTAGCCTACACCTGGTACCTGTCTGTCAAATAACCTGAGCCTAGGAAATTACTGTTCCACAACTTACTCTCCCGGTCCAACATCCTGACACTTAGTGTAACTTTTCAGGAAACAGTGTTTTGAACATTCTCGGTTGCTGTCTCACTGTTTACCTTCCCTCTCAAGGTCTAAACTAGTCTCTCAGTTACAAACTCATCCCAAGAGAAGTCAAAAACATTTCAAAAGTCAACAGGTTAAGAGGCAGCCTAGGAGTGATCTTGATAGCGGGGAAGGACTAGTAGCCAAAGCTAACAGCCCCTTCAATCAAGTTTCAACCCTCATTCTATTCAATTCGTTCTAATAAGTACTGTTACTTTATATTCACACTGGTTTGTGGCTAATCAAAAGTATGTAATTTGTTACCACTACTCTTACATTATACATTTATTATCAATAACGTGAATACCCCTATCGCCTATTATAACCCTAGGGCTATCACATTGAATAACAAAAGCTTTGAGTATGACACAGTAATACATTAGACACATTTCAATAAACCTTTACCCAGATATATTTCATCGGTACACCAGTGTATACGTAAGCATCCTGCAAGGTGGTAATTGGATGACGTGGATTTGTTTCACCTGGAGAAATTCTTCAGATAACCCAAATTTTCATATTTTAACTAATATGTCTGTGTGGGTGTGTTCACATTTTAAAACAATACAACGAAAAACAAAACAAACATAGATTTGTCAGCTGTCACATACAACCCTGCTGTCTATTTGACAGCTATGTTTGCCCTAGTGTGACAGCCATGTATAGTCGTGTGTGTATAAGTGTGGACTTTACGAGCAACTACTTCAGTTGTTAACTGTGTCACTGTATCAAGTCCTCTATGTAGTGTCCTACTCATGTGCTGGTATTGCTATAAAGGATTTCTCAGTCACCTCAACGTCGCCCCCCTAGACTAGAAAAATGCTGAAGACCCATGTATATCAATCGATTTTCCCTCTGCCAACTCGCATCCCATTTTCAGTACCCCGCATTCAGCTGCTTGACTAAGTGAGAGAAGGGCAAAGGGGTCTAATTCTGTAACACTTTCTTCAAATATAACAGTATCCAGTACATGTCTGTCTAACAGTGAAAAAATATAAAACACGAAAATTCTACATTTTCTAGGGTTTCGCATTATGTCGTATCTTGTGGCAAAAATCCTACTCCAATGTTATACATAGAGATGCATATCTGTATGTCTAACCTCCAGCAATATCCTGTCCCCACCCTTTGTGCATACATATAAAGGCACATTTTTGTACAGGAGGCACGAAACAAAAAAAAACAAACAGATATGTAATCTATAAATCATGAATCCTATTTCCACAACAAAAAAGAAACTTTCTGCTTAACATTAGCAGCTTCTATACACATAACACCAAACCCCTGACTGTTTCTGTACTCATGTCAATCTAGTGTGTATATCCCTGAGTTCATCTTATGTCAAAAACGTCTTGGCCCCATTACTGAGACCGTGTCTACGTCTTTTTGTATCTCTATACAAGAGAAGAGAGAGAGATACTAGCATAGATGTAAAGAATGAGAAATAAGAAAGCAATGAATAATAAGAATACAAAGATTTGTATACAAGGGTTTGAAAACAAATAGACATGCAGAAAGGGAGATTTTTACAGTAAACATGACAGTTGGATTGGACACTATGGTACAATGGCGGTATTCATTCCACTAATCCCCTTAGCTATTCACCAAACTGTGACCCCTCCCCATGCTTGAGTAGAGGGTCTTACATCATCCGTGCAATCCAGTGTCGTCCGTCATTTGTTCATTAAGAACTCGGTATCACCATAACTACATACCTTTGCAACGGACTTCCTGACTTATAACTGAGAAATGAAAAAAATTAACTCTTGGTGACTCATACTTATCTGAGATACATAAAACGATATTTTGGAGCAAAGTATGTACATACTTTATTTTTGGATAATGATTCTCAGCCAAACAAATTATCATGAGTCACTGTAGCCTAAAACAAAGTGTTCCAATGATCCATTGTTAATTTGTCTTTCAAGAGTAATTTTTCCACTTCTCTATCCCACCACCTTAAGAACGAAGTCTATATTCCTTTTGTCTACCCTTATCTGTGAGAAGAAAAAAAAACAAGATCGTTATCTTTAAACAACAATCAAACCAAACACTTTCATTCTTTACCATCAGCCAAAGCAAACATGACAACATAAAACAAGCAAAATCAACAAAGTATACTTTTTAAATCCGTTTCTTTCTATACCTGCACACTAATACTTACCACAGATTAACATTTACCTTGCCTGGTTGTAGGACTACAGACATGACCTGACTTCTAGAGTTGACTATAGTTCTCCCTCAAAACATTTGCTGCTGTGAGGTGTGTAGGCGACTGTTGGAAAACCTCTGAGACTTGTGTGCGCCTTCTTTGTGGGTGTCTATGTAATTCCCCCTTAGGTGGCCCAAGTCTATTTGCTTCCGCTCTTGTCATTGTACAGTCCCTTGCTTGATGTCCTGTTTTATGGCATCTAAAACACTTCTTCAACTCCATGTCGTTTCTGTTCCTTATACCCTGTGTTATTATACTTTGGTCGTGTGTGCAGTCCCTCTAGTGCTTGGATACTCCCCATCATTTACCTATCACTTAATGTCTTTTTCTGTTTATTCTTTTATCATGTTCTATGGCTGACTCCCTGAGAACATTTACAGTGATTCCTTTCCAGTGTGGTAATGAAGTTTGCACCTTTTTAAATTTTCCCTGAGGCCATCCATTAAGACTGAATCAGCAACCTCTCTGTAGTGTACATTATCTTTTATGTCTGATACCCTAGTGTATTTCGCCATCGCTATTAGAGCCCTGCAAAAATAGTCTGCTGCATTTTCACTATCCTTTTGTTTGATAGTAAAAAAAAATTCTCCAGTCCAATATTGTAGTAAAGTATATGGCCAACTGAGAAATTATGCGTTTAATATTTTCATGGTTACCATCCTCTGTTGAGGATCTATCCTTCTCCAACATACAATCCTTAATAAACTTTTGTATATCAGTATTGAGAGGAAGACAGGTCTTCAACACTACTCGCCAATCATTATTAGTTGGCTTGTACATATTACCATAATATCTAATAAACTTCTAACATTTGGCCAAATCTTTTCTAGGATCTGGGAAATCAGACAAAATTGAAAACATTTCAGACCTAGTCCATGTATCATGTTTTGCTACATGTTTTAAGGGAACTTCACCATCTTTGTCCGCCTTCCCATTGGGAACTGCTGTTGTGGGAACAAGATGTAAGCCTACCAAATCACTCTGTTCTGAACTAGTTGCTGGAATTGCTGTTGCAGTACAATGAATGTCTCCCCCTTTGTTAACCTTTCATTATTCTCACCAATTTTAGCCGCTGCCCCTGCTGGTGGGATTGTTCCTTTTCTTTGTCCTGAAACATTAATTTTTAACATTACTTAAAACAACATACTAGTGAGTTTTTTTTACATTTTTGGTACGGGCTGTACTTACCGCCCCGACCACTTTTGTTGAGGCGCGCTAGCACTCACTATGTCACGCTTTTCAACGGCTATTTCCAATATGCGTGCGCTTTTCGCCACACTTACGCTGTGAATTCGCTGCTCTGCCATGTGTTGCCTTCCATTTGCCACAACTTTAAACAATCATCATGTCTAGTTCTCACTTCTGTTGATCTAATCAACCACACCTTTTCTTTAACATTATCCAGTACCTCTAAATTAAAACTCCCTATTGTTGGGAAAGGCCTAACACAATCTTTGGTCATAGGGGATTAAAATTATACCAGGCATGACACATTTCCTATAACCTGAACCTTAAATAACCCTAAAGTGTACATATAATCATAATATATAAACTAATAATAAACTAAGTATTATCTGCTCATAAATCACTATAACGGAACCAATATGAAGTATATAAATAACTAAATGTTGTAGTGCGTGTGTGCGTATTTTATCGTGCGATCACAGTATGCCACATGTAGGGTGGCATACTGAGTGCAAACGCACGATAAAACAATATTAACCAATATACTTTTGTTCATCCAATTATACGACTTCGACAAGCACTATACAAAACAAGGTATCTTTCCAAAGAAAGATGTAAGTAGATCCAGTCCCTTGAACATAAACTATTGAATTATCAGCAAGCAACAATACAGAAGGTACTTTGTTCTCCTACACCATAGAGATCTTCCTCTGGGCAATGCGGTACATTCAGAGTCTCCTGCTGGAACTTTTAACCTATTGGGATCACAGATTTCTTTAACTCATGCCATCAACCTTTCAAGAACCACCTGGATGTCGCTCAGCTCGTGGCAAAGTCCAAAATTAAAAGAACTTAAGGGCTAGACAGCCCCTTCTAGATCTTCAGGGAGCAGAGCCCAAAAGGGCCTGCCTGCACCCCAAAAACATGTGAAGCTTAAAAACGTGAAAGTGACTAACAAACGGTGCCGAGTGGTTACGGCTCTAGCCTCATAGCTAGGCTATTATAAAAAAAAAAATGAAAAGAATAAAGGCGAAAGTGCTCAGTGCCAACATAATCATATTATCACTGTTTAAGGTGCGCCTGACTTGTGATTTTCTTTTTATTTATTTTTTCTTTTGGGCACCCCCGGGTCGCCACTCCAGGGGCACATTAGTCCCAACGCAACATACCCGGCATCTGGCCAGAGGACCAAGTACAGCTCTGCCACAACTGCACTTGATCTTAGCCAAAAGGCCAGGAAGCAATAAGACGGGCTACTTGTGGTCTACTTAATTTGCCAAGAAGGTTCCAGAAACAGAACTGATAGCCATGATAGCAACTGATTTGCCTGCGACATGCGCTGAGAGTGACTTTAAATATTTCTGCCAAACAGAACATAACAGTCAGACAAGTTTCAGGGAATGGGATCTGCATCAGGAAGTGTAACAGCTAACAATACAAAAATCTGGCTATCTGCAAGTGGACATTATTGCAACAAACAAGAATACCATTGTCTTCTCGTGACAAAATGCTCCAGGGACAGAGGGAATAAATGCTCTGACCGTTCCTTGGAGTTTTCACCTGTGGCTTGTCTTTCCTCCGTTTCCACTCGCCACGATCAATGTAAAGAAAAGATCAGGAGAGAGAGCAGTAGTGATGGAAGTCATTCCATTCTGGTCATGTTGCCTGGTAGATGCTCCAGGAACAACCATGGCTCCTATCTCTTTGGCCAGACCTCCGGCATCAAGGCCTAACTTCATGCAAATATTGAATGACTAGATTTAATGGTATGTGGTTTGAGCTGGAGCTGAACAGAGAGATGGGAAGCGGAGTTTGTGATCAACATCCTTTTTAGAAAGAACTATTTTGATCATCGATTTATAGAATTTGGAAGAAGTTTATTGCATGGTGTGAGTCTAAATGCAATCAGACTGCAGCCCCTAACTATTCAACATATCTTTTGACTTCCTCTTGATGGGTTTCAGCAAAGGTACCTTCGAGTGAAGATAAGGTGAGACAAGTATTTGTTTCTTTCAAGCAGTTAAGGAGGTTCATCCCTCTATTGGGTATTTTGTGACTCAATGAGATCTAAATTTACTGCTCAGCACCCTGATGCCTGGCACTTTTGATCCGATACAAGAGGTTTTTCTAAAATGGATGACACTAAAGGCAGTTTCAATTCTCCAACCCTGTGATGCAGAAGTAAACACTGGTGTAAAGAACCCTTTCTAAATATCTATATAGATAATGTGTTGTTTGGAGCCAGTTAAACATTTCTGCCAAAAGTAGTATCTGCATTCCATGTTAATCAGACAGTTTTGATGCCATCACTTTGTCCACAGCCTGGTGATGAAAAGGAAAGAAAACTGCACTCAGTAGGGGATTTTCCATATATTTGTCCAGGACAGAATAATTCACGGAACACATTTTTGTGATTTCTACAGGACCTTGGAAAGAGTGTGCCCCTTTTAAAAAGTATATGTCTACTTAACCATTTAATATCCAGTAGGATTTGTCATTTTCATACCTTCACTGAAATAAAAAAAAGTACCACTTTCTCTGAATTCAAACCCATCATTCATTAATATATATATTTTTTTTGTTTAGAGATTAGCAGTTTTAAATGTTTACACAATAATATATATCATGAACACACATCAAAAAGCGCGCTTGCGTCTGGAAGTAACGCTCTTCCCCTGAGGAGGCCTGGGCTAGGCCCAAATGCATTACAAGAACCTTTTTAAGATCTTAGTAGCTTGATCTGACTAGAATGCATGAGTATCATGCACGGGGTAACTTGTGTGTGTGTGTATGTATGTGTGTGTATATATATATGTATGTATGTATGTATGTATGTATGTATGTATGTATGTATGTGTGTGTGTTTATATAATGTGTTATAATAAACCTCAGGGTTTTTTTCCAGAAGAATAATCAATACAATAATTGCATTTTCAATTGGTTTTTTTTTGTCTTTGCAGTTAAATGGATTGGAGTTGGAAAATCTAGGGAATCGATGATTCAATGTTTCTGACCAAATACATGTTACTCCTACATGGACCTCATTTGACAATTGTAGATTTTGACTTGAAAAATGGAGATCTAAGGGAAAACACATGGGGGGGGGGGGGGCAGCAGCCAACCACTTTCTGGACCTATGTACCTGGGATATTAAATGTGATTATACTTGTCTTTAAAAATGTTATTCTGTATATGTGTCTGAATCAGCATTCTCAAATCATATTTAAATATTGGCAACAAATGAAATGCAGTTGTGTTTCACATTTAAGTTAAGATAGGTTGTAGTGTTTTTTTTCTATTCTCTTTATAAATTGCATATCAATCTGAATTATTTTTTTTTTTTTTTAGCACCATTTGATCTACAATTTAGTATCAATGTTGGTATTGCAAGTTTCCAGTAATAAGGCCATGTCAACCTTTAGAAGAAGAAACAAACTTAAAACTAATGTAACTAATGCATTTTGAAAATGTTTTTTCAAAAATAGTTGCGTCTTCAAAGCAAATTATTAATCTGATGCCCAATAATCATGTCATGCTCATTTCATTAACTCCATGTTTCAAAGGAATGTACAGTGCTCCTGCTTGTATGAAGCCATCCTCACCTCCAGATATATTGTCTTAAAAACAAATTCCATTTTATGTTGCCATCTGTTTAATATTACACTTGCTATGCCAGTTATGGCCTGTGTTTTATGCTGGTGGATTAAAGAAAGTACTATTTACAGTTTGACTGTTTTCTAACTTGATTATAACATGGTACCATTATTTAAATCCTATAGTATTCACTGCTGCTTTATTTTTTTTCCTGCATTCTGTAAAGTATAGTTATCCACTTTATTCTTCCAACTTTGTACACTGGCCAAAACTGTGGCTATAAAAGGAATCGCACATACTGGAATTAACACACTTTACTATGCTGTGTCGACAGATATTGCCTTAACCAAGTGCACTACAGGAAAAATACAGAGGTCGATAAAAGATAAAACCATGTCAGTGGACATCTTTTGAGTATACATGTTTGAATGAGGAACAGTGATGAGCCGTGCTAGAGACTATATTTGTGTTTGAATTGCAGTGTGCGTTGAATCTTTCACCTACTTTAATATTGGGCTTTGTCACACAGCCAAATGTTTTAAAATAGTTGCTTTTATTACATATCTTTATTTTTATCTATATCCATGGTATTTATCTATATAGTACGTAATAGGGATTATGTAGGTATTATATGAGCACAACATATTCTGTAACCCATAGCAACCAGATTCTAATTTTATTTAGTGCAGCTTAGCAAATGTATGATGGGTTACTATGAGTTACAGCAGATTTGTGCATATAGCACTGGTTTACAACATACATGAGCTCCATTATGGAATTTTGTTGGAGGGGCTGCTTTTGGATAGTATTTTATGTTCTTGGGCAGTAACTATATAAGTACTTAAAAGCAGTAACAGTAAAAGAATTCAGTCTTTTGATTGGTACAATAGAGATAAGAATACATTTCTGCGCTTGTGCAGTGAAGCCCTGAGACAACACCTTGCCAAGATATGTTGGCATTATCTCAATTCTGCCTTGTTTACAAAAAGCATTTATAGTAATATGCATACGAAAGTGCAAAGCAACAAAATGGAGTTTCAGCAGGCATTTTGCCACACCTGCCACAATCCACCCTCACTTTTATGGTTGTATTATATAAGTGGGTACCACACCTTTTCTTCACAGGCAGCGCCTGGGTGTTTTTCACAGTGTTACAAGTCTTAAAAAAAACACCAAAGTACCACTTTACAAAGTACCACTGATACAGACATAATTGGATAAACAGATAACAATTATAGTTAAGAAAATATGTAGAATACCACCCTCCTATCTCCTATTCCAGTCAACCAGTTAACCAAGTAAACCAATTACCCTGGCCTTGATGTTTACTAGCAAAATTTGCTTTCAACTCCTCAACATAATAATTGCCCTATAGGTGTAATTTCCCCTTTATCAGTGTGTTTGCTAGCCAGCCAAATAGACACCTCTACTCTTGATACCTCATAATCCTGCTAAGTAACAATAAATATTTGCATGTACTACAACTTTATGGTTCTAATACCTCGTAATAAACAGGATGTACAACCTAATATAACATTTACTGTGTATATAACACTACATTTTTCTTCAAAACAACTTGATTATAAATGTTAGCGTTTGATATAACCAACAAAAACCTCTTGAAAATTCAACCTCTTACCACCCTCCGATTAACTAAACATACGAGGTATGTCTTAAATAACGAGACTGATTAAATAACTCCTTTATTTATTGGTATTGCAAATTTAATGTTTGTCCCCTTCTATATACTCCCCATTTGCACTAATACATCGCTATAGTTTTGTTTTCCACTGATTGAAGGCATGGAGCAAATCAATTTTTGTCACTTGTTTCAACATATCTGCCGTTTTCTTTACAGCATCAACTGACTCAAAATGTGTCCCTTTAAGCACTGATTTAACTTTTGGGAAAAGATAAAAATTGCAAGGTGCTAAAGCGGGCGAATATGGAGGATGTTCAAGTTAAGTAAAGTGCTGTGTGAGCAGGCGCATTGTCCTAGTGAAAAAGAAACCATTTTTCCACAGTTGCGGCCGTTTATATCCGACTCAGCTTTTGCAAAACTTCCTTATAATGATGCTGATTAACTGTTGTGCCTTCTGGGACCCATTCTTCCAAAATTACACCCTTGATGTCGAAAAAAAACAATGAGCATTGCTTTGAATTTTGACTTGCTTTGACGAGCTTTTTTCATTCTTGGTGATGACGGTTTTTTCCAGTGCATTGACTGTCTTTTGGTTTCAGGATAGTACTGGAAGATCCAGGTCTCATCGCAAGTGATTACTTTATGAAACCGGTTTGGATCTGTGTCAAGTTGCTGCAGAATGTCAACACAACATTCCTTCCGACGTTCTTTTTGCTCTGGTGTGAGAACCCTTGGAACCATCTTTGCACAAACTTACGTCATGCTAAGATCCTCACGCAAAGTTTTCCATACGGTGTCTTTGTCAATGTTCAAGGATTTAGCTATCATTCGAACACTGAGTCGGTGGTCTTCTCAAATAATCGGACTGATTTTTTTTCTACGTTTTCTTCGGTTCTTGAAGTGCAAGGTTGTCCAGGGCGTTCATCATCTTTGACATTCTTGCTAAATCTTTTGTGCCACTCAAATACACGCGCACGAGACAGGCAGTCATTCCCATAGGCCATAGTAAGCATTTGAAACCATTCTGTTGGTGTTTTGTGCAATTTTACAAAAAATTTCAAATTGACACGTTCAACTTTTAAACTTAGCATTTTTTGGCACTCTACAGAAAACACAACCAAACTAAATGACAACTCACAATCAACTGAACGTCATAGAGTGTTGCAGTTTGTCATGCAGGTTCAGACAGGTTCAAGGTTACTACGTATGCAGTTATAACCGGTTCTCACTGCTTTGTTTACTAGGTGAAATCACAGTCTCGTTATTTAACAGACATACCTCGTGTGTATATATACGGCCTGTTCTAAAAACCCAATGTTGTAATTTTTCTATCCCTCACCCAAAACAGTCACACATACACACAGGTTGTTTTGGGAGTAGTATGGAATAAAAATGACCAGTGTACTCCATGTCACTTCTTCAAAGTTTTGCAAAAGTAAGTGTCATGTCTATGCGTTTGTCAGTACAATACGGTACTGCTCCACCCTCTCTCTGTCTTAGAGTGATAAATCCATATTGTCTTATTTATGCAGTTGTCGTAAGGCCTTCTATTCCAGGATCAAGCAATGTATGCCACAGTTGAAAAATGTTATGTTTTATTGCAATGTCTCTGACCATGGTTTGGATCAATGCAATTCTTTCAACTTCAGGTTGCTGGAAATAATTTTAGCGTCCCATTTGCAATGCAGATATTTACAGGGCTTTCAGTCTGTTCAGCGACTAGGCAAACAGCTATGGGTTAAACCAATTGGTTAGCCCTTCTCCTCCTGTCTGACAGTCTGTAAAGATGGCTGCATTTCTGTAGCAAAAGTCCACACAAGTTCTCTGTTGGTGTGTTGTACCAGAAATTTCTCTCTGCCTTGAAAAATCTCCCAGCAAAGAGATGTGCTCATAGAGAAATCTAAAATGAACAGTTCTGGAATTTCTGACATAGTTTTCTTTAATTTAACAGGTCCTGCAAGTAGCTATAGTATACCTATATAATATGGTGGTCTTCTCCTTTAATACTGCCCCTCTCCTGTGAGTACCATCATCCATGTATCAAAGTCTGTATTTGTGCCACTTTGCTGTGCACAAGTAGCATTTCTTCTTTGATTTCTTCCACAATAGAGATAACAGGGTGTGCGGGTGCTGTTGGTAACAGTGCGTGTTCCATCTGTTTTAAAACCATTGACATATATGGTTTGATTAGGAAATACAGTTGTGTGTGAGTTGTATTACAAATCGCAAAATCTGCAACTCACTAAACAATCCTCCAGCCAATGTGTCTGTAATTGTCAGTTACTCTCTGTTATTAGACAATTCACCAGTCTGTGTGTGTGTTGCATGTTCATTGTGCTTTTGAGTGTGTAATACTTTGTCAGTATTGGTGAGTGCTCACCCCCTATCATTGCATTTCCCTCACTCCTGTATACCATTATCAGTTAACCAGTGAACATTTGGTGCAGTGAAGGGCTGCTCATAAGACACATCTTTATGTGTTTCTCTAACTGTAGCATTATGCGTTCCATGCCATGAACATGTAATTTCCTCAAAGGGGCAGTCTCTAATTTCACAAGCAGGGAATGTCAAAGTGACGTGATCTGGGTAGGTGTTCAAAGCCACTCCTATCTTTTCACCTACCACAGCCCGCTTGAATGACTCTGATGGCTCTTCCTGGATTTCAATAATTCCATCACACGCACCCCTCTCAAAAGTTTCCAGGCATTTGGCCATTTTAAAAGCAAGACAAATCGGAGTACTCTCGTTAGACACCTCGCATTGTATCTGCAAATCACTCGGTATTTTATACACAGAATCTCCCATCACCAAACATTCATGCATGTTTTCAGATTCTGTGTTTTCCCTATCGAAAGTCCAAATATATTAATTTGAGAAAGTCATCGCTCATAGATGGCGTTTTATCTCGTGACATTTCTTTATGGGCAAAACAAACCCCCCTCATTTCTGAGAAACATTTATTAGCACATTTTTCACACAAATTAAAACCACTTGTAATATATGCATGTAAAAGCTCACTCCCACCTTTCTCAACTTGACAGACAAAATTATTTTGTTCAAATACAGAAACGGCTTCAGCCAGCTGAAGGTCACTGTTTTCTCCTGACACTATCTGTACATTATTACTATATGTTGATCTGGCACTGAATCAGTTTTCAGAACCCACATTTCAATGTCCCGCCCCTGCAGCTGTGATCGCATGTATAGCAAGTCAGAAGTGCAGTACACCCACTGTTTGCAGCCGGCACTATTAGTGAGAAGAGGGAACTCGTCGTTTGAACCAGCAAACAGAACGGAAAACGAGCCGGCACACGAGTAATGCTGATCGGCAGGATCCAAAGATAAGTCCCATGGACGCATGAGAGACTCCTGGTATTGGCTCCTGTCTGGTTAAATACCATATCCGACAGCAAATAGTTGAATGCATGTGATTGGAACTCTCCACACTGTCCCAAACTCACAAGGAGGCAACGGTAGTCTCTGCTGAAACGTATCCTCTAAACCAAAAGTGAACATTGCTCGCCAGAACCTGAGCCCATTCACGGTTGTGAGTCTGAATGCTCACAGCAGTTTGAAGTAGTGTAACAGCAGAAGCTCCTCCAGCTGCCTGTCCTGCTACTCTGTGGTCACTGCTAACAGATGGTGGAAAGCATCTGGTTGAAGGTATTTTCTCTTCAATCTCCTCACTGTTATTCTTAAAAAATACCTTATATATTTATATTTAAATATATAATTTTATATATATATAAATTAAAAAAATTGTAATTAAATGTACAATACTAGTTAAAAGGAAACTAAAAAAGAATTCCTAAATAAAAATGCCACCCAAAAAATTAACAAAATTCTCTAAATACAAACAAAACTTAACTAAGTAAGAGTATCAAAAAAATACCATAGTATCAATGTCAATTTGAATAACATGTAAATATGTACTATTTGAAAGGGGCCTTAACCTTATATTGTGTGTAGAGCTTTATATATTATAGTGATGAATGTCAGTTGTTGTACTCTGAGCCATTGCAAGTGCCCTGCAGGGATTCTTGGGCTCCACTCTTCCCCAGGTGCTGCACCCCCACTTCTTACTTATTTGTTTAAATGTATATCTGTAAGAGTAATTTACAAACCACAACTTATTGCAAACCACTGATTTTGTGCAAATGCACAAAGAAGCACATTTCAAGCTGCACACCCACTTCTCACTTATGTAAACAACCCCTTCAATCTATCTGCACCTATATTTGTAGGTTGGAATATTTGGTAAATTGCTTATGGCTATAATAATAAAAGCATCACTGTGACAGGATGGATCGCCAATGCCACCCTGTCTTTTGTTACTGGAAACCGGCTGGGCTTACTTTGTCACCGTTCCTATCTTTATCCCAAATGTGCCCTTTAACTGCAGTAGGAATGGCTTAAGTTACTGCCACCAATGGACTCCTTCACGGCATCCAGAACCATGTTCCTTCTGGGTAACTGTCGCTGCTAGTGTACTCCCTTGCTGATGCACCTAAGCTGTTACCCCTGACCTCTTCCTATACATCAGGGTTGCTGTGGATGGATCCCCCCTGGCCTATCACACTGGCCAGAGCTGCTGGGTAGCGGGCATAGCGGTGGTACTGGAAAGCTGGGTTCAAACCTCAAAACAGTTGGAAACGGTTTAGTTTTGGGTCTAATCTGTAGGTCACAGGAAATTACAGCAGGGAAGAAGTTGTCAAGCAGGTCTTGAAGCATGTGATGTTTAGCTCACGTGTCTTGACCAGGATAGTTCACACTGGTTGAAGGTACCAGTGACCAGAAAGTCAGATGGAACAATAATGATTTATTTCAGTACAGACCAGTGCTGTTTTATACAGTTTTGAACACAGCCTCGCAGGAGGTAAGCCAGTCCCCTGAACTCTTTGCTGGAACCAAGAATACTGAGTTATTTTTAGTATCAGGATGTAATATGTTTCCCCAACCATGGATTTAAATGCAATTTATACTTAACAAAATTTACACTTATCTGCTATATCCCAAAACCTTCTGTGTGCATTATTTGGAATGGATCTGAGATGCATGATAAAAGCCACACAGACAGAGAAGCAGCGGTCCCCCCTGCTGTGTATACAGTCTAAACAAACGTGTTGGCCACTGAAATTAAAAGATCTAATTAACATGAGGGACGTTCTTATACAAATCCAATCATGACATCCTGTCTCAGAATTTACAAATAAATACCTCAGAAATTAAGGCATATCCTATACAGAGTGCCACACAATATGATAAAATAAGTATTTATTATTATTATTATTTTTTATTTATAGGGTGCCACTGGCGCCGTAGAGGGACAAACAAAATTACAATACAAGGTGAGACAGCACAGTACAGTAAATAATCACAGTAACTCAATGAGCTCAATGCTAGGGGAGGGGAGAGTCCGCATACGACGGAGCCCAGGAGGGAGGGCACGGATGACAGGGAAACTCCCGGAGGGAGCGAGGGGGGACGGGGGGGGGAGAGGGTCCTCGAGGAGGAGGGCTGATAGCTGGAGAGCAGAGTTAAAAGTGGTGGAGACAGGAGGAGAGATGACCCTGCTCAAAGGAGCGTACAATCTAAGGGGCAGGGTAGACAGACAAGAGAGACACGGGGGAGGGAGAGAAGGAGGAACGGAGAATAACTATGAGGGAAGGGGAGTGAGGGGAAGAGGCAGAAGGAAAGGTAGGAAGTTAAGTGGGAGACTGAGAGGCTTTAAGAAAAAGGTGGGTTTTTAAAGCCAGTTTGAAACAGGACAGATTAGGGCAAGTTCTGATGGAGGGAGGGAGGGAGCGAGCGCGGGCGAAGTCTTGGATACGCGCATGGGAGGAGGTGATAAGGGGGGAAGAGAGGCAACGGTCATTGGCAGATCGGAGGGGGCGGGATGGAGCATGAAAAGAGAGGAGGGAGGAAATGTAGGGTGCAGTGAAGTTGGCGAGGGCCTTGTATGTAAGAGTGAGGAGCTTGAAGAGGATTCTGTAGGGGAAGGGGAGCCAGTGAAGGTATTGGTAGAGGGGGGAGACAGACGAGGAGTGGCGAGAAAGGAAGATGAGCCTAGCGGCTGCGTTAAGTACAGAACGAAAGGGAGCGAGATGAGATTGGGGGAGGCCAGTGAGGAGGAGGTTACAGTAGTCCAAGCGTGAGATAATCAGAGAGTGAATAAGACATTTGGTGGCATCTTGGGAGAGGAAGGGCCGGATGCGAGCGATGTTACGCAGCTGGAAGCGGCAAGATTTAGCAAGAGAGAGAATGTGGGGGCCAAAGGAGAGAGAGGAGTTGAGGATGACACTGAGGCAGCGAAGTTGGGGGACAGGGGAGATAGAGGTGTTGTCGACAGTGATAGGTCAGAAGGGGGCGAGGGGGAATGAAGACTATGAGTTCTGTTTTGGCGAGGTTAAGTTTGAGGAATCGAGAGGACATCCAGGAGGAGATGGCAGAGAGGCAGGTGGACACTCTAGAGAAGAGGGAGGGAGAGAGATCAGGAAAGGAGAGGTATAGTTGAGTGTCGTCGGCGTAGAGGTGGTAGTTGAGGCCGTAGGAGCTGATGAGTTCACCCAGGGAAGAGGTGTATAGAGAGAAGAGTAATGGTCCCAGGACAGAGCCCTGAGGGACCCCGACTGGAAGGGTGGATGGGGGAGAGAGACCCAGAGGTGGTGACGGAGAAGGAATGATCAGCAAGGTAAGAGGGGAACCAGGACAGGACTGGGCCGGAGAGGCCAAAGGACTGGAGGGTGTGGAGGAGGAGGGGGTGGTCGATGGTGTCGAAGGCTGCAGAGAGGTCGAGGAGGATGAGAAGGGAGAAGTGGCCCCTGGCTTTAGCAGAGAGGCGGTCATTGGTGACTTTAGCCAGGGCAGTTTCAGTGGAGTGAAGGGGGCGGAATCCAGACTGGAGAGGATCAAGGAGGGAATATTCAGAAAGGTAGGAGGAGAGACGGCTGCAGACGAGCCTTTCGAGAATTTTGGAGGCAAAGGGGAGGAGAGATATGGGTCGATAGGTTTTTTAAGAATGGGGGAAACAAGAGCATGTTTGAAGGAGGAGGGGAAGATGCCGGAGGAGAGGGAGAGATTAAAGTGATGAGTGAGGTGGGAACAGGTAGTGGGGGAAAGGGAGCGAAGAAAGTGGGAGGGGATGGGATCCAGGGAACAGGTAGAGGGGGGGGATGAGATGAGAGAGTGGACTTCCTCGCCCGAGGTGGGGCGGAAGGAGTAGAGGGAAAGGTGGCTGGGGGGGAGGGAGCAGTGGGGGGGGGGCGAGGGAGTGGAGGAGGAGATGTCAAGGCGGATGGCCTCAATTTTAGAGGAGAAAAAGGAGGCGAAGTCGGAAGCAGTCAGGGAGGAGGGGGAGGGGCCAGGAGAGTGCTGAAGGTGGCGAAGAGGCGGTGGGGGTTGGAGGATTGGGACGAGATGAGGGCTTTAAAGAAAGATTGTTTAGCGAGTGAGAGGGCAGAGCTGTAGGATGAAAGGATGAATTTAAAGTGGAGGAAGTCAGCAAGGGAACGGGATTTTCTCCAGTGGCGTTCAGCGGTACGGGAGCATTTTTGGAGGAAGCGGGTAAATTTGGAATGCCAGGGTTGGGGTTTGGAGCAGCGAGGGTGGACGGAATGGGCAGGGGCGACCGCATCCAGAGCAGAGGTGAGGGTGAGGTTGTAGAGGGAGACCGCCTGGTTGGGGCAGGCCAGGGAGGAATGGGGAGAAAGGAGGGTATCAAGAGAGGAGGACAGAGAGACCGGGTTCAGAGCGTCGAGGTTGCGTATGGACAGAGTAGGTTTGGACAGGGGGAGGGGAGCAGGAGAAGGAGAGGAGATGGTGATCGGATAGAGGAAAGGGAGAGATGGAGAAGTCAGAGAGACAACAAAGGTAGGAGAAGACAAGATCAAGGGAGTGACCAAGGCAGTGGGTAGAGGAGGAGGTCCATTGGGTAAGACCAATGGAGGAAGAAAGGGTGAGCAGTTTGCTGGAAGCAGGGTCAGTGGGATTGACCATGGGGAAGTTAAAGTCGCCGAGGATGATGGAGGGGAGGTCAGAGGAGAGGTGGTGAGGAAACCAGGCAGCAAAGTTGTCAAGAAAGAGGGCGGTAGGGCCAGGGGGGCGGTAGATTACAGTGACACGGAGATGGATGGGGTGGAAGAGGCGGATGGAGTGGGCTTGAAAGAAGGAGAGGGAGGGTTCAGGAGGAATGACACGAAAGGTACAGGTGGAGGAAAGGAGAAAGCCCACCCCCCCACCTGGACGGGCACCAGGTCTGGCGGAGTGGGTGAAGGAGAGGCCACCATAGGAGAGGACAGCGGGGGAGGCGGTGTCAGAATCAGAGAGCCAGGTTTCAGTAATGGCAAGAAGGTTAAGGGAGTTGGATACAAAGAGGTCGTGTATAGCAGTCAGTTTGTTGCGGACCGATCTAGCGTTCCAGAGGGCACATGAGAAAGGGGGAGAGGAGAGGGGGGAGATGGGGATGAGGTTAGCAAGACGGGCGGTGCGCGGGGGGGGAGGAGCGGGAGAGGTAAGTCGGGGGGAGAGGATGGGTATGGAGCGAGAGCGGGGAGGCATAGTGGGGAGAGAGGGGGCTGACAGAAGGGAGGAGGGAGGGCAGAAAAAAGGATGGAGGGAGGAGGAGGGAAGACTAAGAGCGAAAGGGATGAGGTCGCTCGAGAGGCCAAGTATACCAGAGCAGAAGATAAGGCAAGGATGGCTAGGAAGACAAAACAGAGAATAAGGCAATGAAGGCAAGGAGTAACAGAGCAGTGAGATAAGGAGTATATAGAGAAGTATAGGTAAGAGTAAAAATGGAGATAATAGCAATATGGAAAACAGGGAGACAGTCGCAAGGTGGAATACAATAGCAATGAGGAAGACAATGGCAAAATGGCAGACAGTGGCAAAATGGCAGACAATGACAAAATGGCAGAGAAAGGCAAAATGTCAGACAATGGCAAAATGGAAGACGATAAAAAGGTTAGGGTGAGGTAGGCATGGAACAACAGGGCAGCGAGAAAGAAGGAACAATGAAACAGGTCAGAGTAAAACAGGTGCAAAAATGACAGGTAAGGGAAAAGTCAGGAAAAAAGAAACAAAGCAAAATAAAGGCAGGTAAGGTAATATAAAACAAGGCAAAGAGATGGCAGGTAAAACAATAACAGGTAAAAAATAAACAGGTAAAGATTAAAAACCGGTAAAATAGAAACGGGTACCAACAAGACTGAGGTGCAGGCAAGGATGAAGATCCGGGGGGAATCAGGAGAGTCACGGTGGGGAAGTCAGTTAAGGACGAAGACAAGAGCCACGCTGAGACGGTGGGGCAGAGTCACAGGCCCGGTGAGACGGTTGTGGAGAGTAAGGCAGCGTTGAGAAGCTTCAGTTCGGCAGCAGGAGAGAGCATCAGGACCAGAGCAGTGCAGCGTGGAGGGCAGCAGCAAGGGCCGCTGGAGGCAGCCTCAGGAACTGCAGGAGCATGATCAGGGGCTGGAACTGGAGCAGCGGGCGTCCGGACCGGAGCAGACGGAGACAGCAGCGGGACCAGTGCAGATGGAGGAGAAACAGCAGCGCACTGTAGGTAAGGGATGGTGGTGTGGAGGACGGAGACCAGACGTGGCGGCGACCGAAGACAGCATCAGGAAGACGGAGCAGCACATGGAGCCGGAGTCAGCACTGCATGTGGAGATCAGCAGCGGTCGACATCAAGGTCCTCAGAGCAGCACAGCGGGAAACACAGGGAGAACTTCAGGGATATGGACTCTATCCAAACAAGGTCCCCACACTCCAGAATCCCAGTCAGAGACTCAGCGACCACTGGAGAAATCAGCGGGACTAGATGAGTGCAGCGTCTGTCCGGAGGAGCAGGAGGGCATCAGCAGGCGGAAGACTGGTGGCGGAGCAGCATGGGTCCACGGCGGGAGGCGGAAGCAGCAATCGTGGCGGTCCAGACAAAAGGCGAGGTATCCAGACGATCGGCTGCACTATGAGACTACCAGCGCTGTTTCAACCATGGTCGGTTGTAATGAACAGTGGTACCGACGTGGAGGCGGGAAGGCAGGAAGCGGGAAGCAGTAGTCATGGAGGTAGACGGCGGGCGATGTAACCGGCAGCGTGGAGCAAGGAGGTCCGGCATAAGGAGCAAGACAGGCAGGAGTATAGGCAGCATTCAGCAGCATAGGCAGTCCTCAGCAGGCATCTCCATGGTGGAATGCGGGGCCCAGAGGTTCACAAGCTGGGCCCCAACGGAGAGCCGGCAGGACACGTCTGTCCACTGCAAGATCCGGATGTGAATGTACATTTACATTTACGGATGTGAAAGTACATTTACAATACACAGTATCAAGAATCAGTACATTTGCAACAATATAAATTGATTGCTAATAATTTAAATATATTATTACAATAAGTTATTTATAAGTGATCCAGCCACAGTCACATATCTCACTGTGGCCCATATATTTATTGCCAATATCGCAGCAATAGAAAATCTGTTATTGCTGCAATTTATTATTAAAATATCATGGTAGCATCTTGGTGATACTCATCTGCTCAGAGATACTAGCTTGGAGCCGTGCGGCTTCACTTAACACATCACCGGGCCAGTCTCTGGGCATATGTGCAGTTGCATATTGTGTGGAGAAAAAAATAATAAAAATATATTATTTGAAAACCTTTACTTTTAGAAAATATTGTTTATCTAAATCTCCCAATATCTTCTGTTAATGCCATTCTGAAATCAGAATAGTGAAAGGAGGATTGCAGTAGTACATGCTTGATAGTCTTCTCAATGCTTTGCAGAGAAAGCCAACACATTTATTCACCAGCAGAGGCTGCCACCAGTGATAGTACTGCAGTCGACTTTAATAGATAAGGAGAAGCCATTTTGCCTGAGATAGGGCTTTGAAATGTTTAATAAATGGGCCCACGAGTGCTTCAAGGTAAATTGGTTAAAATGTGCTTATAAATGAACTTTCATAAAAAAATACATCACTAAGGTTCATAATGCATTCCTTAAAGGATATTATTATTATTATTATTATTAATTTTTATTTATAAGGCGCCACTAGGTGTCCGTGGCGCCATACAGGGACAAACGAAATAACAATACGAGGAGAGACGGCACAGAACAGTAAACAATAATCACAGTAACTCAGTGAGCTCAAGGCACAGCTAGAGGGGCGGGGGAAGGTCAGCCAACAACGGCACCAAGGAGGGAGGGCACGGATGAGAGGGAGACCCCCAGGGGAAGTGTAGGAAGCGAGAGGGGATGGGGGAAGGGGGTCCTCAAGGAGTAAGGCTAGGTAGCAGGCGAGCAGAGTTAAAAGTGGTGAAGACAGGAGGAGAGAAGACCCTACTCGAAGGAGCATACAATCTAAGGGGAGGGGATGACTGACAGAGAGACACAGGGGAGAGAGGGAGAGAAGGAGGAACAGAGGATAAGGTTAGGGGAAGGGGAATGAGGGGGAAGAGTCAGAAAAAAAGGTAGGAAGTTAAGTGGGAGACTGGAAAGCTTTAAGAAAAAGGTGGGTTTTTAGACACCTTTTGAAACTGGACAGATTAGGGGAAGTTCTGATGGAGCGGGGAAGCTGGTTCCTGTGGAGGGGGGCACCGCGGGAGAAGTCTTGGATACGCGCGTGTGAGGAAGTGATCAGGGGGGAAGAGAGGCGACGGTCATTGGCTGATCGGAAAGGGCGGGATGGAGCATGAATAGAGAGGAGATGTAGGGTGCTGTGGAGTTGGCGAGGGCCTTGTATGTAAGAGTGAGGAGCTTGAAGAGGATTCTGTAGGGTAAGGGGAGCCAGTGAAGGGATTGGTAGAGGGGGGAGACAGAAGAGGAGCGGCGAGAAAGAAAGATGAGCCTAACGGCAGCGTTAAGTACAGATCGAAGGGGAGCGAGGTGAGAGCGGGGGAGGCCAGTAAGGAGGAGGTTACAGTAGTCTATGCAGGAGATGATCAGAGAGTGAATAAGACATTTAGTGGCATCTTGGGAAAGGAAGGGCCGGATGCGTGCGATGTTACGCAGCTGGAAGCGGCAGGATTTAGCAAGAGAGAATGTGAGGGCCAAAGGAGAGAGAGGAGTCGAGGATGACACTGAGGCAGCGAAGTTGGGGGACAGGGGAGATAGAGGTGTTGTCGACAGTGATAGAGAGGTCAGAAGGGGGCGAGGGGGAATGAAGACTATGAGTTCAGTTTTGGCGAGGTTAAGTTTGAGGAATCGAGAGGACATCCAGAAGGAGATGGCAGAGAGGCAGGTGGACACCCTAGAGAGTAGGGAGGGAGAGAGATCAGGAGAGGAGAGGTAAAGTTGAGTGTCGTCAGTGTAGAGATGATAGTTGAGGCCGAAGGAGCTGATGAGTTTACCTAGGGAAGAGGTGTATAGAGAGAAGAGTAAGGGTCCCAAAACAGAGCCCTGAGGGACCCTGACTGGAACGGTGGACGGGGGGGAGAGAGACCCAGAGGAGGTGACAGAGAAGGAACGGTCAGCAAGGTAAGAGGTGAACCAGGACAGGACAGGACTGGGCCGGAGAGGCCAAAGGACTGGATGGTGTGGAGGAGAAGGGGGTGGTCGACGGTGTCGAAGGCTGCAGAGAGATCGAAGAGGATGAGAAGGGAGAAGTGGCCCCTGGCTTTAGCAGAGAGGAGATCATTGGTTACTTTAGCCAGGGCAGTTTCAGTGGAGTGTAGGGGACGGAAACCAGACTGGAGAGGACCGAGGAGGGAGTGTTCAGAAAGGTAGGAGGAGAGACGGCTGCAGACGAGCCTCTCGAGAATTTTGGAGGCAAAGGTAAGAAGAGAAATGGGCCGATAGGTTTTTTAAGAATGGGGGAAACAAGAGCATGTTTGAAGGAGGAGGGGAAGATGCCGGAGGAGAGGGAGAGATTAAAGTGATGAGTGAGGTGGGAACAGGTAGTGGGGGAAAGGGAGCGAAGAAAGTGGGAGGGGATGGGATCCAGGGAACAGGTAGAGGGGGGGAGGATGAAATGAGAGAGTGGACTTCCTCACCCGAGGTAGGGCAGAAGGAGTGGAGGGGAAGGTGGCTAGGGGGGGAGGCCGGAAGAGTGGGGGGGTGGACGAGAGAGTGGAGGAGGAGATTTCAAGTCGGATGGCCTCAATTTTAGAGGAGAAAAAGGAGGCGAAGTCGGAGGCAGTCAGGGAGGAGGGGGCGGGGCCAGGAGAGTGTTGAAGGGAGCGAAGAGGCGGCGGGGGTTAGAGGATTGGGAGAGGATAAGGGACTTGAAGAAAGATTGTTTAGCGAGTGAGAGGGCAGAACTGTAGGATGAGAGGATGAATTTGAAGTGGAGGAAGTCAGCCAGGGAGCAGGATTTTCTCCAGTGGCGTTCAGCAGTACGGGAGCATTTAAAGGATAGGGATTAGATTTGATGTCTTGCACTTCTGGCCAGCCAGAAAATTCAAGTCTTTTGTGAGGAGGAAAAGGCTGTGCACCTAACTTTAAAACTGAGCCACTCTGAATCCTGAAGGCACCTTCTCCATCCCTGACAGTTCACTTAAATAACCCCATTCCGCAAAATAAATAATAAAAATTAAATCAAATTTTTACCCTTCAGTGCATAAGCAGCAATCTGTGCTTACCAAGAAATGCCCACAATTTCCCAAACACTTCCGATCTAATGGTGCAATTTTTTACTCAAATGCAGATGCCTGACTTCTGCATGTGCACAAATTTAGATGTACCAAGTCAAAAAGAGCATTATAATTGCACTTTTGAACATTTGTAAATTAGACTTTCTTTCGTTGTATAGTAATGGTGTAATATGAGAAATAATGTTACTCTTACTGTAAATGGATATTAGAAGTCACCTCGGAGACCCATAACCTGTTTACATACAAGCTAACATTCTGTCCTTATTTTTGGTAGTAACAAGAAGTGGGGCAACTGAAAAAGAATGTGGCATCATCCAAAATAAGCATGGTTTAGGGGGGGGGGTGGTTGGGTGTGCAGCCTAATTCATTCCAATTCACCTGTCACACACCGGTCCTTCGGTTTCTACAACCGAGGACTAACACACTTACCTGACATCCGCGCTCCGGCCGCCAGCGTCTTCCTCTCGGGTCTGTGCATGTGCAGACTCTATCTTCTTATGCCCTCTGTCTATCTTCCATTGGATACTCAATTTTGTCTCCAAACTTTAAAACACACTTCCCCCTGCAGCTCAGTGCCTGTTTATCAAGTTACCTGCTTGGTATTAGACGTGGCTCCGTTTCTTCCGTTGTATATCTGTTGCCTGCTGAGCTTGCGCTCCACCACTCCTGCTGTACCTGTTGTTTGCAGAGCTGAAGCTCCACCACTCATGCTGTACCTGTGGTCTGCAGAGCTGACACTTCATCGTGTACTTCACCACTTCCTGTGGTAACTACTTGTCCGCAGAGCTGACACGCCATCACTCCTGGTGTAATCTGTTATTTGCAGAGCTGACACTTCATCGTGTACTTTGCCACTATCCCTGTGGTAACCAATTGTCCGCAGAGCTGACACTCCATCACTCCTATATCCTGTTGTCTGCAGAGCCGACACTTCATCGTGTACATCGGCTTTTTCCCTGTGGTAACCACGTGTCCGCAGAGCTGAAGCTCCATCACTCCTTCTGTAACCTTTTGTCTGCAGATCTTCTCCTATCCTAATACTTCCAGTGAGGGCCAGGACCTGCGGGCGGACGCAGCTAAGACCAAACCAGCCTGTGGCAGTCCCTGGTGAATACCGTCCGTCCGTTAGACTCCGCGTCTTGCTGGGAGTAGTGCTAAATTAGGCAGGTCTGGGATCCGACCCCTCTGAACCGTGACAATATAAACAGGCCATGACAGATTCCACCGGGGAAACATCCGCTAAAGACATGCTTCAGCATCTACTCAACAGAGTGGACCAACAAGATGGCGTTCAACGTCAACTCCTAAAATGTTTCCTAACACTATCCTCCAGGATTGATTCTCCCCAGGTAGCCGCTTTCGCAGCTTATCCTGCCATTCCAGCTACTGACCCTCCTGTACTCGAGGTACCAGCTACCTCCGCTTTTACTTTGCAGATTCCTCCTCCCTCTAAGTTTGACGGGGACCCCAAGGCTTGAGGGGCTTTCTCAACCAATGTTCGATTCAATTCGAGTTGCAACCACAGAATTTTCCCACCCAAAGGGCCAAGGTACCCTAATTAACTGCTTTGTTTTCGGGTCAGGCCCTGGCGTGGGCTTCTCCCCTTTGGGAGCGCGACGATCCGCTCCTCTCTGACAGCACCACTTTTATTGCAGCTTTTCGGAAAATCTTTGACAAGCCCGGCCGGATTACATCCGCTGCATCCAGCATCCTCAGGCTCCGCCAGGGCGCTCGATCAATGGCTCAGTATGCCATCAACTTCCGCACCCTATCATCAGAGTTGCATTGGAACAACAATGCCTTAGTGGCTACATTCTGGCAAGGACTCTCTGACAAAATCAAAGATGCTTTGGCCTCCCAGGAACTGCCCACTACATTGGATTCCCTTATCTCTTTATGCAATCGTGTGGACCTTCATTTCCGCTAAAGGGCAGCTGCGAGGGGCAACTCCCGCTGTCCTATGATTAAGCTAGCACCACGGTTTCATCCCCCTACTTCTGAGGATAAGCCTATGCAACTTGGACTATCCTGCCTGACTCCAGAGGAACGCGACCGGAGATTAAAAACAAGCTGTGCATCTACTGTGCCGACCCTGGCCATATGCTCAACACCTGCCCCAAGAGGTCGGGAAACGCCAGGCCCTAATTTGCCCCGGAGAGGTCAGACTGGGTAACTTCAAAGCCTCTCCTCTCAAAATTCCCAAAGTTTGTTCCTTCCCCATTACACTGTTCGGTCCTTCGGGCCCTATCCATTCCTTGGCCTTATTAGACTCAGGGGCAGCCAGGAATTTTATCTCTTTCTCTCTAATATCACAGTGATCCCTGCCCGTACTACCTTTGGAATCTAATATAATGAGATAAGATAGCGCAAAACTCAAATCGATATAAAAATTTATTACAAATACATGTGTATCAACAATAAAAATGAGCAAATTGCTTCAATATACACTCTGGTTAAATGAATCAAATGTCGAAGGAGATTTGACAGTTATGAGACTAGGTCATTGGCATAGTATCGTTACAGATGTCATTGTGAAAATATGTCACTGAAACAATATCACTTAATACTTGTAAGGTGTGTCACACAAAGCATGTAGCCTGGTTCAGAAAGACCTCAGAAACTAATACATATCATCAGCATCATAGGAATTGGCTTCCATAAAGATTATTATTGTAATTAACGCTATACTATATAAGGTTATTCTTCATATGAATGCATCAAATATCCAGTTATCAGCATGCAGTGAACAGTGAAGGTAAACGAATAATGGCAATTAGCAAAAGTGCTTAAATGGTCTCCAATTAAGACACCAATTGAGATGTAGATTCAGGGAAACCACAGAGGGCTTCCGTTGAGTGTCAGTATCGTTAGGTTGACTTCCAGACTGATCTGAGCATCCACTTCGATATAGTCAATCTCCTCAGAATGTCACATGACAATTAGTGAGTCCGAGTTGATTAAAAAAAATAGCATGCTGAAAAAGGAGCGTATAATATCAATTAATGAACGGGTTCAGCAGCCTGTATTCCCCGCTCTAGAGGCTCGTGGAGATGATGTTGTAACAAACAATACTAAGTTGTATAAATGAAGGCATAGACATCAAACCTGCACGTCGGGCTCAATGTCCTCCACCCACGGCTTTAGCCGTATCAACGTCCGTTCGAGTGGATCGCAGAGAGCGATGTATATACGTCGGGCTCAGTATCCTCCACCTAAGGATTTAGCCATATCAGCAGCCGTTTCGAGTAGATCGCGGAGAGCAATGTATAATCAACAGGTAGAATAAACTTGATCCAACCCCGGGGTATGGATGAGAAGGTGCCACGTCTCCAAGTCTCCAGTAAGTAAAATGAAATCCGACTGACGCATTTCTCGGCACTAGCTTGCCGTTTCCTCAGAGGCAATGATAAGACAGCCACAAACAGGAGGGTTGTCATATACCCATCACGTTTGATCACGTGACAAGAACTATCCAATGTAAGACAAAGTATTCATGTGACTCTAATTTAACCAATATAGTCCTGCATTCATTTGTACAAGGGGAATGGCATGAATGAAAATAAAACATTACTAAGTAATAAATTGCAACATAGCATAATTATTGAGATTCAAATAATGCCAAGCTTTAAAAATTTAGGACTGTGTTCTTAATTAGCCCACATCATGAAAACAATATGTTTTTGCATATCTCAAAACCTGATATATCTAGATATGTATAATAACATGTGTTGGCATTAACATATGCCTAATTTAAAAAAAAAATATATATATAGAGCAGTGTCAACACAATACATAAACTTGAGCACACTAAAAGCATATATATAACATAGAGCTATTGGATAGCATGTTCATAAGATGTTATAAATATATATTGTAGACAACCCTCACTGGTGATTATAATAACCAGACTCAAGTGTAGATAACGTTACAAGCGTTACTACTGTAATAATATGTGTATAAATATATAAAAAAGGGTTTTAACATTCTAGAAAAAATTGGAGCCATTGTATAAAACTAACGTCTGTAAAGAAAGACTAAAAATAAAAATTGGCCTGTTAAACAACATTCTCGTGGTTTCAACATATAACCAAAAATACCTCAACTCTGACTCTATTTCTGAGATTGAATTATTTAATATTAATACTTCTACATCTGTGCATAAGTTTAAAAATCCATCTGACTTCTATCCCCTGCAACATAGGGGTCCTTATATTGAGAGTTTTTTCAAAAGCACCATGGAAGACTTTCAAAATATCTGTGAATCAGCTTCACATAAATCGTTCAGGGATAACCTGACCACTCAAGAACGGCTAGCTATCAAAAACTTGATGGAAGACAACACCATAATAGTTAAACCGGCAGATAAGGGTGGTGGTACGGTGATACAAGATGTTGCTGATTATCATATGGAAGCAATGAGGCAGTTGAGCAACGATCGTTTCTATGTTCAATTGTCTTATGATCCTACCTTGTTATTCCAGGAGAAACTTCATAATATATTGGATCAAGCATTAACTTCTGGTATTATTACAAAGGAAACATATTGGTTTCTATTCTCAAAACATCCCATTATACCAACATACTATCATTTACCAAAAATCCATAAATCGCTTGTGTCCCCACCGGGGAGATGAATTGTGGGTTCGCTTACTAGTAATTTGTCATTCTTTGTAGATACTCACCTTCAACCATTTGTAATAGCACTAAAATCTCATATTAAGGATACCACCACTTTTCTGCGACTGATTCGTAACATTAATTAGAAACCCTCTTTTTATCTCATCACCTGTGACGTTGAAGCCCTCTATTCTAATATACCCCCCGATTTGGGCCTTGAGTCTGTGAAACATTTTTTAAATAAACAAGAGAGTTTTGACTGCAGGTTGTCTGAGTTCCTTTTGCGCTCCATTGAATTTATTTTGAATAATAATTATTTTTTATTCGATTCAAAGTATTATTTACAGATAAGAGGGACGGCCATGGGGACCTGGTTCGCCCCGAGTTATGCAAATCTCTATATGGGGCTTTTGGAGGAATGATACATATGGGATTCTGCCTTCGGGGCGAACCTGGTCCTCTATGGCCGTTATATAGATGACCTCTTTTTCATTTGGGATGGGGACCTCCCCACCATGCATTTATTTTTTGATCATCTCAACTCCAACCCTTTTGGGCTTCGCTTTACTACATGCTTTCACCCCACAACGATTAATTTTTTAGATATTACAGTTAAGATTGTTGATAATCAAATAACAACTACCAATTATTCCAAAGATGTAGACACTTTTAGTTTTCTCCATTATAAGAGTAACCATTACAAACCCTGGAGAGAGAATATTCCCAGGGGACAGTTTTTGCGCATAAAAAGAAACTGCTCACAGCCTGAGGAGTTTGTAACCCATTCCAAGAAACTCTATACAGCATTCCAGGAACAGGGTTATCCCGATTCCATCTTGGACAATGCACTTTCGGATGTTGATAAAATCAATAGATCTGAATTACTGGATCAATCAAATAAGAATAACACAAGCAACAAGACTCTAGAACTTTTTCATTTGTTACACAGTATAACTGTGCAGCACGTGACATTAAAAGAGTCATCAATAAAAATGCATCTCTGTTAAGACTGGATGACTTTATAAGTAATGACATCAAGACCAAGAATATGGTGGTTTTTAAAAGATCTAGAAACCTTAAAGAAACATTAGCACCGAGTCTATTTAAACATTTTGATAAAACCAATTGTATTCCAAAGTCCATTGAACCGGCTACTAGATGGCTTAGTAGATCGAGTGGGTTTTACAAGTATGGGAAATTAAGATGCATTACATGTAGCTTTGCTGATCACAAGGTGTGTGATTTTTCATCATTTACAACAGGCGAGAGATTTTCCATCAAGAAAGTTATGGATTGTCAATCCACATTTGTAATCTATCTTATCAATTGCGTCTGTGGAGTCCAATATGTAGGACGCACTACTAGAACACTGGCCACACGCTTTTTGGAGCATAGACGCAATATAATTAATAAAGTTAGAACGCATAGCCTTTCTTCACACATCAATATTTGCCAAAGTAGCAATTTATCAGGTTTGAAAATAAGAGCAATAGAACATATCGAAAAAACTAAGAGAGGAGGAAACAGGTTTAATTTATTGTGCAAACGTGAGGCGTTTTGGATTTTTAAACTTAATACCATGTCCCCACAGGGCTTGAACGATAGCATAGAACTTAATAATGTTTGAACATACCACTTATGCAATACTTTTCTGCTTTTAGGTTTTTTAGACAGTTGAGGTATTTTTGGTTATATGTTGACACCATGAGAGTGTTCTTTAACAGGCCAATTTTTATTTTTAGTCTTTCTTTACAGATGTTAGTTTTATACAATGGCTCCAATTTTTTCTAGAATGTTAAAACCCTTTTTTATATATTTATACACATATTATTACAGTATTAATGCTTGTAATGTTATCTACACTTGAGTCTGGTTATTATAATCACCAGTGAGGGTTGTCTACAATATATACTTATAACATCTTATGAACATGCTATCCAATAGTTCTATGTAAATTTTTATATCGATTTGAGTTTTGCACTATCTTATCTCATTATATTAGCTTTTATACCTTTAACGGGTCCAGATCTCGTTCAGATAGATGCATCTTGATCGATCGACATAGGGTAACTAGCGCCCCATATATGTGTGTTTGTTTTGATACCTTTGGAATCCCCTGTCACCATCACCGCTATCGATGGGTCCCGCATCTATAACGGAGTTATCAAACTCTGCACCAAACCTATTACCCTCCAGGTTGGAGCGCTACATCGGGAGAGGATTTCTCTTCATGTCCTACCTTCTTCTAACAGCCCAGTAATCCATGGATTGGACCACTTACGAAATTATGGCCTGGAGTCCAACTTGCTTCCAGAATTGTCTCACCCGGGTTCGACCCCTGGCCTCTACTTTCATCTCTCCCGAGTCCAAGTCCAAACTTCTGCTTGAACAATACTCTTCCTTTTCGGATGTTTTTGATAAAAATAGATCGAAACATCTCCCTCCTCACCGACCCTGGTACTGTCCCATCGACCTCCAGCCCAGCAAGATTCCATCTTGAGGATGTGTAAACCCCTTATATCCTTGCCGGAGACCTTAGCCATGTCTGAATATGTGCAAGAGAATCTTCAACGTGGGTTCATTAGACCCTCCTCTTCTCCTGCTGGAGCAGGCTTCTTTTTCATTAAAAAGAAAGACGGGTCCTTATGACCATGTATTGATTATCACTGCCTTAATGCGATAACTATAAAGAACCGATACCCCAATCCGCTCATCACTGAACTCTTCGAACGCATCAAGGGAGCTAAAGTCTTTTCTAAATTAGACCTCCGGGAAGCCTACAACCTTATTAGAATCGGATCTGGAGACGAATGGAAAACGGCCTTTAACACCCATGATGGCCACTATGGATATCTGGGGATGCCCTTCGGTCTGTGCAACGCGCCTGCAGTGTTTCAGAGCTTCGTAAATGAAATATTCAGAGACCTCTATGAATGTGTTGTAGTGTACCTGGACGATATTCTAATCTTTTCTCCAAATATTCATTCTCAACGCATCCACGTAGCAGAGGTCCTCTCAAGACTACACAAGAACCAACTCTTTTGTAAGCTCGAGAAATGCTTCTTGAACAACCTCGGATGTCATTCCTTGGCTATATAGTCTCCGGCACCGGCTTACAAATGGATCCTGAAAAGGTGCGTGCGATTCTCGAATGGCCCCTTCCCCTCGGCCTAAAACCCCTACAGCGTTTTCTAGGATTCTCAAACTACTATCGACGCTTCATTATGGGTTACTCTACTATCGTAACTCCCATCGTGTCACTCAAGCGGAATGGTGCCAATCCCAAGTCGTGGTCCCCAGATGTCCTGGGGGCTTTTGAATTCCTCAAGAATGCATTTTCTTCTGCTCCCATCCTCCTACAACCCAACACTTCTTTACCATTCTTCCTCGAGATTGATTCTTCCAACGTGGGAGTTGGGGCTTTCCTTTCACAGAAATCCCTTCTCAATCTGTTTTATCCCTGTGCATTTTTCTCCAGAAAATTCTTACCTGCATAAAGGAATTATGCTATAGGAGACAAGGAGCTACTGCCCATTAAAGCAGCCTTAGAAGAATGGCGCTACTTGTTGGAGGGTGCTAGGCATCCTGTTACTATTTTCACGGACCATAAAAATCTCCTTTATCTGCAGTCTGCACAGTGTCTGAACCCCAGGCAAGCCAGATGGTCACTCTTCTTTTCATGTTTTGATCGCCACATTACCTTCAAACCTGGAGAGAGGAACAAACGCGATGACACCCTATCTCGTGCCTTTCTTCCTGACTCCAATGCTGAGGAAATACCTGCTCGCCCCATTCTGGATCCCAAATGTCTTCTCTCCTCCACTCTGACCAATACCTGCTTACCTCCGCTTAGAAAGACTTTTGTTCCACCTGGTCTCCGGAAAAGACTCCTGACGTGGTTCCATTCCACTCGCTTCACTGGTCATACCGGTATTCGTAAAACTATGGATTTAATCTCTTGAAACTACTGGTGGCCTAAGCTCCACCTCGATGTTAAAGTATTTGTTACATCATGCAACACCTGTAGCAACACAAGTCTCCTTGCCAGTCCCCTGCTGGTCAGTTACTTGCCCTATCCATTCCGGGTAAACAATGGATGCACATCAGCATGGACTTTATTACAGATCTACCACCCAGTAAAAAACATAACACCATCTGGGTCGTGGTAGACCGGTTTTTGAAAATGGCTCACTTTGTTCCACTCATTGGCCTTCCCTCCTCTCCGATTCTGGCACTAGATTTCATCAAGGAGATTTTTCATTTGCACGGTTGTCCTACTGAAATTGTTTCGGATCGAGGCATCCAATTCGTGTCTAAGTTCTGGCAAGCACTATGTAAGCTCCTTGGTATTCAGTTGAACTTGTCATCCACCTATCACCTACAATCCAACGGACAGACAGAGCATGTCAATCAGGACCTGAGATGGGCGGTCTCAATTTCCTTGAAATCGAACCCACCCAAACTTTGGGGTTCCGAGTACCGAGCCGAGTCGGCTCAGTACTCTCCCGCCTATTCGTATTCCAAAATGAGGCAGAACGTCATTGTGACGTTGTCGGATCTTGCGAGTTTTGGAATCAATAAATACCTGCCTCCACGGTGATCTAGCGCCATTTGAGAGAGGGACAGAGAAGGGTTAGGTCACAGTAAAGAGCAGGCAAAGTGATAGAGTAGATAAAAGTGCTGAATTTTCTTGAGTGCTGAAATCCTAATATAGCAGTCATTTATCTCTATTTTTCTGAATTGGCACTACAAAGTGTTTGGGGTCTCATATACACCCTTATAAAAGTGCTGAATTTTCTAAGTGCTGAAATCCTAATATAGCAGTCATTTATCTCTATTTTTATGAATTGGCACTACAAAGTGTTTGGGGTTTCATATACACCCTTATAAAAGTGCTGAATTTTCTGAGTGCTGAAATCCTAATATAACACAGTATTTTTCTGAATTGGCACTACAAAGTGCTTGGAGTCTCATATACACCCTTTGAAAACCCATGTACAAACTTGCTTTGCAATACCTAAGCTGCCCACTCTCCAGTGTGTACTCAGAAAGAGTTTTCAGCACAGCCGGGAACCTTGTCAGTGATCGACGTAGGAGGTTACTTCCTAAAAATGTGGAAAAGATGATGTTCATCAAAATGAACTACATCTTTACCGGCAAATACATCCAAGTACTGACACTTCTTTAATTGCGAATTCCAGCGGAGATGAATTAATAGTCTGTGAGGATGATGTACACACTGATGAGGGTGAGGATGATGCTGAAGATGATGACGACATCATCCTGACAGTGTAGAATTCACTTCACAGCACTGCTGGTCTAATATGCCTTTAGGGCATTGAAAGGTGGTTTAGTGGGGGCCCAAACAAACCAAGCACTTCAGCCACAAAAGTGGCAACCTTTGTCGCTGAAGTTCTTGGTTTGGTAAAGTGGGCATGTCCTTTGTAAGATCCAACATATGGGTGGGAGGGCCCAAGGACAATTCCATCTTGCACTATTAATCTTTCCTGGCACTGATGTGTTTTTCTGCCATTACTCTAACAAGACCATTGTTAGCTTGTTTAGGGGAGGGCATAGCAGTAATTGCACGGTATTTTTCCTAATTTGCACTAATAAGTGTAGGGTCTAATATACACCCAAAGAGAAGAGATGCTTTGGTCATTTTTATTAATCTACAAGTCTTTGAAGGCTTTTTTTCCTTAATTTGCACTAATACGTGTAGGATCTAATATACACCAAAAGAGAAGAGGTGCTTTGGTCATTTTTATCAATCTACAAGTCCTTGCAGGCTTTTTTTCCTTAATTTGCACTACAAAGTGTAGGGTCTAATATACACCCAAAGACGAGTGCTCCATTGCTAAGAGTCATTGATGAATAGGAAGACAAGCAGGCTTGTCTTCTGAATTTGCAGAATAAACAGACAGGGGGAGAAGGAAAAGAGGAAGACAGAAAATTAATCATCTTCCTCTCCCTCAGGACTGCCAATGGTGTTATGGTCTCTTAGGAGGCTGTTGATCAGCCTGTGACAGTCCTGGATGGTCATCTTCTCCATTTTCAATATGAGGCGATTCCTGGCAAGCCAAATAGCGTCCTTAAAGCAGTTCATTAGGCTCCAGGCCTCCTGGATTGCCCCAATGATGTGGGTCCCAGGAAATAATCCATAAAATACCGAATGGTATGAAAGGCAAGCTCTGGGAACACGGTCCTTATGTTCATGTTCCAAGGCATCCAACAGTGCCTGTGCAGTGGGGCAGTCCCAAAACACACGCTGTGCTGTTTCCCTTCTGGTGATGCAGAAGGGGCAGTGGACATATCGGCACAGGTTCCAGGAGTGCATGAATGTCCTGAGAGGCAGACATCCCTGGATAGCCATCCATGCAATGTCTTTGTGTCTTTTAGTCAGCCTCTTAGAGGCCACATTCTCTCACACATTTTTTGTTTTGTTTGTAATCTACACTTTACATGAAAGGTACCTAGCTAGATTATATTTTTTTGGGGAATTGGGGCTGATTCGAAGCTCACTGATGGCCCGGCTTTTTGCTGGGAATTTCAATGGCTCTTTTTAGTGCATTGTCTGGCAGCCTGGCTTGGTGTGTGTCTGATAAAAGCACGCATCCCGGGGGGTCAGCGCGCATGTATTAGCTGTAGAATGACCTCACTTATCCAAGAAACAGGTGGAGCGATCAAATGAATCAGAACTGGTTTCATGATCCAGGGACAATTCCATCTTGCTCCACTTTTCTTTTCTGCCACTGCTGTGTGCCAATGTGTCCTAGATCTGCTAGGAACTGATGTGTGTTTGAGTCATTGCTCTGTCGCTTACCATCCAGCCAGATTGCTGCAGTATTTGGCTGAAAGTGTATGAAAAGCATACTGTGACCAGTGAGATGGTAAAAATTGATTGGAAATCACTGGAATTTAGTGTTAGTGAGGTTAATAATAATGTAGGTAGTTTTTTTTTTTAAAATGGCTAAACAAAACCAAAACACGCAAGGGCGGTTTTGGCAAAACCATAACCTGAAGGTAATCCAGATCCAAAACCAAAACACGGGGGTCAGTGAGCATCTCTAATCAGAACTTGGAGACCTTTCTCAGGATATTTTCTTCTGCGAATCAAGATGACTGGGCAGAACTCCTACCATGGGCTGGATTTGTACACAACGCCTTCCACAAATGCACTTCTGTATCTCCCTTCTCTATTGTCTATGGTCTCCATCCATCCTTCCCTGAGTTCGATGACCTCCCTCCCACCCAGGTTTCTGCTGTTAACACCTTACAGCGCAGATTCCTCTCCATCTGGAATCAAGTGAGGAATTGCCTTAGGAAGTCTTCCAAATGCTACAAACTCGCAGCTGATAAGAGGCGTTGAGCTACTATTACTCAAATCATCAACCCAGTGTGCGTTAAATTGTTACTACTAGCCTCTCTTCGTATTTCCAAGTCCTTTCATATTTCCTTGCTGAAACCACTAATCATTAATCGATTTTCTGCAACACGTACCTCTTCTACTTTGCCCAAGGTCCATCTGGATAATGAATTTGAGGTCAAACAAATTTGGGACTCTAAATATTGCAAAGGTGGTTTGAAATCTGGTGGACTGGAGAGGTTTTGGTCCTGAAGAGCGCTCCTGGGTCCGCGCTGCTGATGTCAACGTACCGATTCTATTGAAGAAGTTTCCCAGAAACCTAACTCTAGGCGTGCAGTACCCACCTTTAAAGGGAGGGTACTGTCACACGCTGGTCCTTTGGTTTCTACAACCGCGGACCGACACACTTACCTGACATCCACACTCCCACCGCCAGCGTCTTCCTCTCGGGTCTGTGCATGTGCAGACACTATCTTCTTATGCCCTCTGCCTATCTTTCATTGGATACTCAATTTTGGTTCCAAACTTTTAAAGGCACTTCCCCCTGTAGCTCAGTGCCTGTTTATCAAGTTACCTGCTTGGTATTAGACGTGGCTCCGTTTCTTCCGTTGTATATATGTTGCCTGCTGAGCTTACGCTCCACCACTCCTGCAGTACCTGTTGTTTGCAGAGCTGACGCTTCACCATTCTTGCTATACCAGTTGTCTGCAAAGCTGATGCTCCATCACTCCTGCTGTACCTGTTGTTTTCAGAGCTGACGCTCCACCTTTCCCGCTATACCAGTTGTCTGCAGAGCTGATGCTCCACCACTCCTGTTGTAGCTGTGGTCTGCAGAGCTGATGCTCCGTCACTCCTGCTGTACCTGTGGTCTGCAGAGCTGACATTTCATTGTGTACTTTGCCACTATCCCTGTGGTAACCACTTGTCCACAGAGCTGACCCTTCATTGTAAGCCTTGAGCGCAATCTCCAGTAATTTAGGATGCTGGTTCTCTCGAGAATCACACACCTCTAATTCACTTAAGTTCTTATGATAAAAAAAAAAATATTATCAATTCCACCAAGCTGCCAAGTAGTTTGTCACGAATGTTCAGCCTGTCCCAGATACAGAAATCTGAACAGCTGCCCGTGACTGGCGTCACCTTAGTCACTTAGCAATAAATACACTTTTTCTGCCACCACAAAGGATTTATTATGGTGTCCTTACGTTCACCAGAACCACTTATTAATGTTTCACACTTAAATCATATACACATGTAGCATGAGCCTCCCTGGGCTTCGTAAGCTCACAAAGAATCACAGAGAACACACTAGATTAAATTTATTTTATCTGAAAAATGGTTTCAAGGCTTAGTTATAAAAATTAAGCACAAGACATACAATATGTTTCACAAATAAGTTACAGAAAATAATATAGGAAATACTTACTAGTTAAGACCTGGTGTGTGAGGAAATACAATTGAGAAATGTGGGACATTTTAGTCTTGATAGACCCCCTCATGAAAATGCACACGTTATTGTCTAAGTCAGAAGATTTTAAACCTTTTTTCCAAATAACTCTCACCCCCCGCCTTTGGAGTTGAGATGTCAGTAAGGACAGATTGATCTCACAAATGTCACAGGGCTTTCGAAGTGAGCTAGGGATGTCCATAGATCGGCAATGTTCACAGGACCTTGAGTTCTCACCTCTGCTCGTTCTGCTTGACTAGATGGTTTACAACTTTGAGGCTTCAAACTCCTCAGAGATGCCTATCTCTCCCTGGTCTGGCTATTTTTAACAGATTATTGAAACTTGCAGTTCAGACTCATGTCATTTAGCAAAGCACACATTGAGTTTACATTACAAGGTTACATGCAATATACAGTGTAATACATGAATTCAACAGAAAATAACAATCAGTCAGATGTACTACATAATCGTCACAAATACGATAAATATAATAAAAAAAAATAAAGTAAAAAACTCAATAAACACAGACACTTTTGTATAAATTTTTCTTATTATGGCTCAAAACAGAGACCAAATATCACATATTTGGTATCCCTGTAAAGGTTTCCTTGTAAACATTAGAAGTTGAATAATAAAATATGGGGTATATTTTGTGGGTTGAATTACTTTGAAAGTAGCTAAAAAGTACATTTTTAATACTAATGTTCCCCATACATTGCCCATTAATTACAATATATTTACTTGACTATGATACCAAAAAAGCCCCATCTCTCCCCAAAATAACTACTGAAAAGTCGCTTGGGTAGAATAAAAAAATAAATGTATTTCTTGGGAAGCTGATGCAGTGTAAAACATAGAGTGGTCTTGACAGAGGAGGGTATTAACCAGACGATCACAAATAAGTCTACAGTTAAGACCCCTACTACAGTATCTCTATTTAACATACCACTAGAATACATGTCCCTTTCAGCTAATACACCCATACATTTAAAATATGTTTTGCATGCCATGAGAAGCAAAAGAAGCTCAGATCATTGCAAATATAAACAAGGCATGTACACTTAACTGAAAAAAGTATCTTAGGAAATTGCTGTTAAGCAAAGTGTAAGGTCCTAGTCACCTGACTTCTGAGAAAAGTAGTAAAACAATAGTGTGAGGTCTTTATACCAGCCTAGATATGTGTGTGTAACCATGTAAACCTGAAATAAGATACAGACACTCAAATTTTGGCAAATAAAAGGTTGTAGTTTACTTATTTAGTTATTAAAACCTTCCTGGTGGAGGTGAGAATGTAGAAGTCAGCTAATAATTAATCATCAACCAATAAATCATGGGGGACAATTGCTCAACCACTAAACCAAGAATCACATCTTTACCAATTGGCCAGTGCTAATCTGGCATCAACGTGACTGCTCCCTTCTAAAATCGACTCAGCCTTGCCAAACAAAACACCCAAGAGACCCTCTATGTAGAAAGGGTCAAGAGTCATGTTACTTCGAAAGGGGCAGTGACGAGCAGCCAATAGAAGTAGCACCTTCGACTAGTCGCCAACTCCACATCTCTCCTCCCCGCTGCGCCTCTTCTGTATAATGGAAAAATGGTTAAACAACTTATACTATAAACCTAAGTAGGGTGGGTTGGCAGTATCAACGACGATCAGGAAACAGAAAGACACAGCATTCCCTGCTCCGTGTATATATATAGAAAATATAAAAAACTCCCACTGAAGTTATATTGGCTGGGTTTAAAGTAAAAACAGGAAACTTTAACCCTTAATGATAAGTGCCTTTCAGAGACTCAACACATGATTTTAAAAGCCCTTAGTTTCCTGCTCCACTTGTTATATACTTAGTAAGAAGTATGATTTAAACAACTGACAGTTAATGGAACAAAATGGTTGTAAACATTGTTGAATCCTACTCCTGGGTGATTGAGTAATAATAAATAATAATAGATAACTAGCTTCTTAGTAATAAAAAGCGTGGAAACATGGGATCCACATGGTCAGATAAAAATGTTTTTGTTTTTTTATTTCTACTCAGCTTAATTATGGCTTTTTTGTGTAATATTTGGAGAACTATCTTTATATGCAGAGCCTGATTAAGGGTTCAGATTGCCCTAGGCTAATAAGCACTTAGCGCCCCTTCACACTCCCCCGAAAGTTTATGTTCCTGTAATTTTGAAACTCAGCTCCACTTGGCTTTTTAAATGGGACATGGCAATCTTAAATACTCATTTTGTTTTCATTAAAATCAGAACTGTATAGCATAACGGATACGCTGCTGAGGGTGAAGATGTGAATGTGGGGTGGGCTGTCACTCCTGCACCTAATGCCATCCTTGTCTTCCCAACTTCCCTATCCTCAAGAGCCCACCGAAGGATGACTCATTGTCTTCAGCCTTTACAATTGGAATACTTCTAATTTAAAACCTTAATACATTGTTCTTTCATGTTTTACTTTGTAGAACAGCTATTCTTTTATATTTTAACTTCAGTTTATACCTCTCACTGTCACAATTTTGCACCCTCGAAGATTTTGTGACCCCCCCCCCCAACAGCCTTGTGCCCTAGGCTGCAGCCTAGTCTGCACATTGATAATCAGGCCCTGGCTGGGTACCTTGATCGCGACCCCCAACATCGCTTGGAGCGCTCCTGCCCTTTCATACAGGGTTGCTCCAACCGCCCAGCGCTGTCAGCCAGCTGGGGTGCCGGACGGTGGTCTGGGCTGTGTTCCCCTGAGGGGTCTCTGCAGCTGGTCTATGGCCTCTACCGACCCCCCCTGACTCTTTCATGTCAGGGCGGTCCATCAATCTGACCACTAGGGGCCTGATTCATTTAGGATCTTAACTTGAGAAACTTCTTATTTCAGTCTCCTGGACAAAACCATGTTACAATGCAAGGGGTGCAAATTAGTGTTCTGTTTTGCACATTAGTTAAATACTGACTGTTTTTTTCATGAAGCACACAAATATCAACTTTAAATTTCAGTGTACAAATAAGCTATCAAGTATTTGCGTGCTACATGAAAAAACAGTCAGTATTTAACTTATGTGCAAAACAGAATACTAATCTGCACCCCTTGCATTTTAACATGGTTTTGTCCAGGAGACTGAAATAAGAAGTTTCTCAAGTTAAGATCCTTAATGAATCAGGACCCAGATCCTCCCGCTGCTCTGTCCTGAAAATCAACCCCCTTGGTTCTGCAGAACCGCTGCAAGTGTTGTTTGATGACCTTTATATAAAACCTTTCTGTGGCTTTCAGAGTACTCTGTCTTGTTTCTGTAGCCATCCATGACAACTTCTCAGTTAGGTGTTCTACTAACACTGGTGCTGACAGTCTGTTGCCTTACGTCCTTACAGAGTCTGACTGTATCTGGATACGAGTTCCTGCGATGTACCCAAAAGGTGGGACTGTGTGACCCCACTGCTTACCTTAAAAAATGTGAGGACACTAGGATTAAAACCGTAGTTTTCTAGATACCCGGCCCTCTATGTTCACAGGTCACACAGGTAAGAAGGCAAGAAAATGATAATAACCCCTTTATTTAACAAAGGCTAAGGCTAGGTACACACTGGAGCATTTTTGTCCAATAATCGGGAAAATCAACCAACATACGACCGTTCAGTCAGAAGTTTGGTTAGTGTGTATAGTGACACGATGGTGGAAAGTCGTTCCAAAGTGTCGATTGTTGGCTCATTTGGTTGGTTGTACTGTTTAATATTTTCCGACCAATCGCCTAAAGATCATGTAGTGTGTATAAGTTTCCGATCGAGCTACGAGCAACTACCGATATTTCCTCGAGCTGCGACTCCTTTGGAGGTGTGTGTATGTTAATTTCTGATGCCTGTATCTGTCCCACGTGGTGCGGTGTCCGCACTTTAATTATTTGGTAATTAGGTGCTTCTAGCGGTAAAGCAATAGCAGGTGTCTATTTTATTTATGCGTACAGCATATGTCTGCCAATATATATATATATATACACACATATATATATATATATATATATATATATATATATATTGATCTCGTAGGGTGCTTCACTAAGGTATGCTGCCGTGTATATACTCAAGAATTTCCACAAAAATTCACAAAATACATAGATGCTAACAAACAAAATAGTACACTTGCTCTCCTGTTCTCGTATCACAGAGAATAATGTGGATGATCCTTAATCCACAAATGGAACAACTTTCTCAGTCAACTAATCATATGAAGTACATGAATATATAGAAAATAAACAGAGAAAAAAACCCTGGCATAATAACATTAAACACCAGATCAGAGAAGAGTCCACCACCACTAAATGATGTGTAGTAATTTTCAAGGACTGATGTTGAAAGCAGAAATCTCCAATGAGACACCCGTGATTCTTCCTTATTCTCTGCCCCTTATGGGTATATGCTTACATATGGAGGATCCAAAGTGTGCGTGTCAGGATAAATCCTACTCTCCTTCCCAAGTGACCAGCACGTACACCTTCTCTCTCCAATCTGTTCATGTGTTTATGGAAGAAAAGCAATAAAGCAAATGCACTAGTGCATTATCTCCATATATAATTTAGTCATACATTAAAACAGTAAACTGTAAAACACCAAAATTGATAAGAATAGCCCCGTACCAAATGTCCACTTGTAAAACGCCCATACAAAATGAAACTGCTGCAGCTCGAATCAAATGTAAGAAGACATCCACACCTGGGCACTCGGTATGTGGGTTCCTAGTAGAGATGGGCGGGTCCGGTTCTCCGAGAACCGAACCCACCCGAATTTTGGGTATCCGAGTACCCAGCTGAGCAGCTCGGTACTCTCCCGCCCATTCCGAATCCAAATCGAGGCCGAACGTCATTGTGACGTTGTCGGATCTCGGGACTCGGTTCTCGCGATACTTCAACTTTATAAATACACGCCTCCACAGCAATCCATCGCCATTTGACAGAGGGAGAGAGCAGGGTGTAGTCATAGGCTAATTAGAGCAGGGACAGAGAATACAATATTGTTCTTGCAATTGCTCTAACCAAAATCGCTAGTGCAGAGAGGAGGATAGAGGTTTATTATTTTTTCTTCATATTTGGCACTCCCCAGCGCTTTTGGGGTGTCCCCCATAATTGTGCATTAATATTTCTGGCTGTCAAAAGTCATATCTGTCAGCAGTATCTACTAAATAATTTGTAGCACACCTCAGTGCTTTTGGGGTGTCCTCCCTAATTGTGCATTAATATTTCTGGCTGTCAAAAGTCATATCTGTCAGCAGTATCTACTAAATAATTTTTAGCACTCCTCAGTGTTTTTGGGGTGTCCTCCCTAATTGTGCATTAATATTTCTGGCTGTCAAAAGTCATATCTGTCAGCAGTATCTACTAAATAATTTTTAGCACTCCTCAGTGTTTTTGGGGTGTCCTCCCTAATTGTGCATTAATATTTCTGGCTGTCAAAAGTCATATCTGTCAGCAGTATCTACTAAATAATTTTTAGCACTCCTCAGTGTTTTTGGGGTGTCCTCCCTAATTGTGCATTAATATTTCTGGCTGTCAAAAGTCATATCTGTCAGCAGTATCTACTAAATAATTTTTAGCACTCCTCAGTGTTTTTGGGGTGTCCTCCCTAATTGTGCATTAATATTTCTGGCTGTCAAAAGTCATATCTGTCAGCAGTATCTACTAAATAATTTTTAGCACTCCTCAGTGTTTTGGGGGTGTCCTCCCTAATTGTGCATTAATATTTCTGGCTGTCAAAAGTCATATCTGTCAGCAGTATCTACTAAATAATTTTTAGCACTCCTCAGTGTTTTTGGGGTGTCCTCCCTAATTGTGCATTAATATTTCTGGCTGTCAAAAGTCATATCTGTCAGCAGTATCTACTAAATAATTTTTAGCACTCTTCAGTGTTTTTGGGGTGTCCTCCCTAATTGTGCATTAATATTTCTGGCTGTCAAAAGTCATATCTGTCAGCAGTATCTACTAAATAATTTTTAGCACTCCTCAGTGCTTTTGGGGTGTCCTTCCTAATTGTGCATTAATATTTCTGGCTGTCAAAAGTCATAACTGTCAGCAGAATCTACTAAATAATTTTTAGCACTCCTCAGTGCTTTTGGGGTGTCCTCCCTAATTGTGCATTAATATTTCTGGCTGTCAAAAGTCATAACTGTCAGCAGAATCTACTAAATAATTTTTAGCACTCCCCAGTGGTTTGCGCTCAGAATGGATTCAAAGCAGTCCACATATGATCTAAATGAGCAACCAGGTTCTGTCACCAGTCCTGATGTTAGTGTTCCCAGTACGTCATCTGGCCAAGGCGATGTCAAACAACAGAGTGTTTTCAAATTAGTGCAAAAAACAAAAACCAAAAAAAAATTTACTGTATTGAAGCGAAAAAGAAGTGTAACTGAGCAAAAGTTAAGTGACGATAAAAAAAAAATTGCAAGCATGCCATTCTACACACGCAGTGGCAAAGAGAGAATGAGGCCTTCACCTTTGGCTATTAGTGGCAGATCCCAAAAAGTTACCCAGCCTACAATTGGTGCACAACTACTGTTACGCGTCAAAGCCGAGCTGCAAGATAACAGTGAGGCATTACAGGAGAATATTTGCTCTGATTCACAAATGACAACATTCCCTGTGGAGAGTCCATCCAACAGTGGGATGTCTAATCGTGAGCATTCTGCTGATGTGTGCCTTAATAGCCCGAGTGTAGCCGGTGATACCCAAATTGAGGATGCCACTTTGGAATTAGAAGAGGATGAGGGGGAGATTTGTGTAGGCGACGAGGGCGCTAATGAGGATGTTGATGAGGATGAGGTTGTTTGTGTAAGTCCTGCACCAGTGGCAGCAGTTCTGGCACGTGACAAGAAAAAGGCCATTGTCATGCCTGGGCATAAAACAAAAAAATCCACTTCTTATGTGTGGAATTATTTCTACCCAAATCCAGACAACAATTGTATAGCCATTTGTAGTGTATGTGAAGCCACAGTCAGTCGAGGGAGGGACCTTAACCATCTTGGAACCTCGTCTATGTTACGCCATTTAACGAGAGTTCATGGCAAAGTGTTGGGAAAAGCTGAAAGTTCTTCCCAAAAGAATACAAGCACTCCCTCATCAGCTAAGACCCTCCGCTCACCGACATACCGACGGCTACAAAATACACCCACCACACCATCCTCATCAATATCCTCAGTAGCGCTCGGAGTTAGCCCGGCATCCCACTTAAGGCTGGATGACTCCGGCACTATTATTGATTCCTCTGAAGAAAGCGTTAGTCCTGCTGCTGCTGTTGCTGCTGCTGGGGGTGAATCGTCATCCCAGAGGCAGGTGAATAAAATGAGCAGTCCTACATTTCAGCAATTAACTGTGAAACAATCATTTGCGAGGGGAAGCAAATATGACAGCAGTCACCCAGTCGCCAAGCGAATCACAGACGCCATGGCTGCAATGTTAGTGTTAGATCTGCATCCAATCTCCACAATAAACGCAGCTAGTTTTTCACAGTTAATTGAGGTTTTGTGTCCGCGTTACAGAATTCCATCGCGACACCATTTCTCCCGTAAAGCTATTCCACAACTATACCAAAAAGTGTGTAAAAATGTAGAGATTGCACTGAAAAATGCCATTCTGCCCACTGTTCACTTAACCACAGATATGTGGACAAGTGGAAGTGGCCAAACCAAAGACTATATGACTGTGACAGCCCACTGGGTTGGTCATTCACCTTCACCAGCAGGAACAGCAGCAGCATGTACACCACTACGTAACATTTGTCACAGGCAGGCCACTCTTTGTATCACCGGCTTCACTAACAGGCATACGGCTGACAATTTGTTACGCAAACTGAGAGATGTGATTGATGCATGGCTTATACCACTCGGACTCTCCCCAGGGTATGTCATTTCAGATAACGCCAACAATATAGTGCGAGCATTACAGCTGGGTGATTTCCAACATATTCCCTGTTTTGCTCACACCATCAACTTGGTGGTGCAGAGCTTCCTACGAAATAACCGTGAGGTGCAGGAGATGCTTTCGGTGGCCCGTAAAATTTCAGGCCATTTCAGGCATTCAGCCACAGCATGTAGGAGATTACAGCAGCTCCAAGAGCAGTTTAACTTGCCCTGCCACCAACTTAAGCAAGAGGTGGTAACTCGGTGGAATTCCACCCTGTACATGCTTCAGAGGATGGAGGAACAGCGCAAAGCCATCCAAGCATATTGCACAAGTCATGACATTGGGAAAGGAGGGGGGATGTATTTCACTCTTGCACAGTGGGGAATCCTTTCAGTGCTGTGCAAGGTGCTGAAACCATTTGAAGTTGTGACATGTGAGGTCAGTGCTGACTCTGCTAGTTTGAGCCAAGTCATTCCTTTAATTAGACTATTGGAAAAGCAGCTTGAGAAAATGAAGGAGGAGCTGAAAGCAAGCAATTCAGCAAAGTATGTTGGCCTTGTCGATCAAGTACTTAATTCGCTTCACAATGATCCTCGAGTTATTAAGATCTTGAACTCGGATCAGTACGTTTTGGCCACTGTGCTTGATCCAAGGTTTAAAACCTACATTGAGTCTTTACTTGTAAATGAGCGAGATGTGAACTTTTGCAAGGAGCTATTGCTCAGCAAGTTGGCCGCTGAACTGGGCCTCGGCTTGACGACGTGTCCTCCTTCACTTTCTCAAGCTGTTGCTCGTAAAAAATTAAATTTCCAAAAAAGAAGCAGGGAAGACACAGGGGGCAGACGAGAACAATTTAACATCTGGGCTGGTTTGAAGGATTTTTCAAAAAAATGTGTCACTTTGCCCATAACTCCATCCAATATGAGTATAAACATGCAAAGGATGGTGGAGGATTACTTTCAAGAGGTAGTTGATATGGAAATGTCAGACAGTCCCTTTCCTTACTGGGAAGAAAAGCAGGCCATTTGGAAACCCATGTACAAACTTGCTTTGCAATACCTAAGCTGCCCACCCTCCAGTGTGTACTCTGAACGAGTGTTCAGCACAGCAGGGAACTTAGTCAGTGATCGCCGTAGAAGGTTACTTCCCAAAAATGTGGAGAAAATGATGTTTATAAAAATGAACTACATCTTCCACGAGGAAGGCCTTCACCATCCAAGACATCCAAGCACTGACTGTTCTCTAATGGCGGATTCAAGCGGCGATGAATTGATAGTCTGTGATGATGACGTACACACTGATGAGGGTGAGGATTAAGCTGAAGATGATGCCGATAACATCTTTTTAAAACTTTCTATGTAAGTGTAGGGTGCAATCTACCCCAAAGAGGAAAGGGACTTGTGGCATTTCCATATCACATACCATCTTGAAAGGCTGCTGTTAGGGCAATTTATCCTTAAGGGTAGGGTGTCATAGACAGAGTGACCCTAAACTGGCTTTGTCCATTTTTCATAATATTGTACAGTCTATAATGGCTGAATTTTTGGGTATTTTATACAAGTGGAGGGGGGCCTAGAGAGACAGAAACCAAACTGGCTTTTTCCATGTCAATTAATATTGTACAGTCTATAATGGCTGAATTTTTTGGTATTTTATACAAGTGGAGGGGGGCCTAGAGAGACAGAGTGACCCCAAACTGTCTTTCTCCATGTCAATTAATATTGTACAGTCTATAATGGCTGAATTTTTTAGTATTTTATACAAGTGGAGGGGGGCCTAGAGAGACAGAAACCAAACTGACTTTCTCCATGTCAATTAATATTGTACAGTCTATAATGGCTGAATTTTTTGGTATTTTATACAAGTGGAGGGGGGCCTTGAGAGACAGAAACCAAACTGGCTTTCTCCATGTCAATTAATATTGTACAGTCTATAATGGCTGAATTTTTTGGTATTTTATACAAGTGGAGGGGGGCCTTGAGAGACAGAAACCAAACTGGCTTTCTCCATGTCAATTAATATTGTACAGTCTATAATGGCTGAATTTTTTGGTATTTTATACAAGTGGAGGGGGGCCTTGAGAGACAGAAACCAAACTGGCTTTTTCCATTTCTTTACATATTTAACTATAAGTGTAGGGTGTAATATACATTCAAAGACGATGACTGCATTGCCAATATGCATAGATGGAGAGGAAGACAATCTGTTTTGTGTGTAGAATAGGCCTACCAATGAAGAATTAAACTGTTTTTTTGGATGATTTATTACCTCAACAATTAGATTACTTGTCTCTAAAACAGTTGGAGCACTAAATTGGGTTAATTTAGGCCCAAAAACATGGATTTTCCCAAAAAATAGCAAAACAAAACCAAACAAAACCAAAACCAAAACACGCAATGGCGGTTTTGCAAAACCAAAACCAAAACCAAAACACGACGGTAATCCAGATCCAAAACCGAATCCAAAACCAAAACACGGGGGTCAGTGACCATCTCTAGTTCCTAGCCAACGCATTTCAACCCGTGATCTCCTGGGTCTTTATCAAGGCATAGCTTCACAACTAAAAAATCCTGCTTTAAATAGTCCAAATTGTCCGGTAATTAGACAAGATTAATGCCCGCTGTGTTCAGACGCACACTCCCAATGGTATTCGTTTCATATCCAAAGCGAGGTCTGGATTAGAATAGCTTTATCAGACACGGACATCCGGACATTAGGTGAAATATACGTGAACCGAGTGCCCAGGTGTGGATGTCTTCTTACATTTGATTCGAGCTGCAGCAGTTTCATTTTGTATGGGTGTTTTACAAGTGGACATTTGGTACGGGGCTATTCTTAACAATTTTGGTGTTTTACAGTTTACTGTTTTAATGTATGATTACATTATATATGGAGATAATGCACTAGTGCATTTGCTTTATTGCTTTTCTTCCATAAACACATGAATGGATTGGAAAGAGAAGGTGTACGTGCTGGTCACTTGGGAAGGAGAGTAGGATTTATCCTGACACGCACACTTTGGATCTTCCATATGTAAGCATATACCCATAAGGGGCAGAGAATAAGGAAGAATCACGGGTGTCTCATTGGAAATTTCTGCTTTCAACATCGGTCCTTGAAAATTACTACACATCATTTAGTGGTGGTGGACTCTTCTTTGATCTGGTGTTTAATGTTATTATGCCAGGGTTTTTTTCTCTGATTATTTTCTATATATTCATGTACTTCATATGATTAGTTGACTAATCCATATGTAAGTATATACATCATTTAGTGGTGGTGGACTCTTCTCTGGTGTTTAATGTTTTTTTTTTCTCTGTTTATTTTCTATATATTCATGTACTTCATATGATGAGGTGACTGAGAAAATACTTTGTGTATGTACTATTTTGTTTGTTAGCATCTAAGCATATGTCTGCCAGTTTAACACTTGTCTGCCATTACAAACCCTTGTCAGTGTAGTGTTATAAAAAAAACAATGTTATTTATATGTGTATTGCTTATGTCTGACCCCATAATTACAACTCTTTGTCCCTTTACTGTACACTCAATACACATTCATAAAAATGCAGAATATGTGCATTACATTTGTCTAGAGATAGATTTGATAGTTCTTTCTGCGCTCCTATATGGTGGGGAAGAGGTCAAGGAATGCAGCCCAAAAACCCTTGGAAGTACCTACTCAACTTCCACAGATACAATTAAAACATATACAATCGGGATAGGCGCAAAAGGGGAGGGATTCGAGTAAAAGGTATCTGAGTGTTAAACACTTGTTAAATATAACATGGATCACAAAATTAAATTAAAATAAAATAAAAGGAATGGTAAACGTTCATATTCACAATCGTGGTCATGAGTAGTAACAATGTCCAGGAATCACAAAACCATCTGTAAGGGATTCCAATAATCGTCACACGTATTCTCATAAATATTCACAGGGTCCGCCAAAGTGCTTGCACATAATTAGAAGACGAGAAAAAGAGACAGTTCCTCCAATGGTGTAGTAATCCAAAACATGCATTTATTAAAACAATGGATAAAATTCACTTACAATTTGTAAGGAGAAACGATGCACATAAAGGTATCTTTAGCACGCAGTATGGAATCCTGCTGATAATATAAACCGCGATCAAAGTTCCATGTAACTTCCGGGTTCAGTTGCTTTGGTAACCAGTCTCAATTCTCATTGGACCCTACGCGTGTCGTCACTCGGACTTCGTCAGGGGTATTCCAATGATGGCTGAGACCTGTCTTATATAGTGCCCTTAATTGAGATGGCTCTTACTGGTTAACTGTTGCATTACCGATGGTTATCGGGGATCTGAATTAGTTTTTGCATTGCAGAAAACTTCATGCAGATAAGGAATCAAAGTTATAGCTAGATCTTATCCGGGAATACTTCGTTTTGAAAAAGTTTATAACTATGCCCTTACAGATGGTTTTGTGATTCCTGGACATTGTTATTACTCATGACCACGATTGTGAATATGAACGTTTACCATTCCTTTTATTTTATTTTAATTTAATTTTGTGATACATTTTATATTTAACAAGTGTTTAACACTCAGATACCTTTTACTCTAATCTCTAATACTCTAATGGTTTAAGTAAAATCTCCCCAACAAAGTCCCCAGCAGGTTACCTCCCAGCACAGAGTCCTAGCAGGCGCAAACTCCTGGTAATAAAGTCCACAGATGATGTGAAGATACCAGGTTTTCTGGCCCAATTGTACCCACTTCACTCTGGCTGGCCATCCATGGGTCCCTTCCTAGGCCAGGGAAGCCTACCCAGTACCTTCTAAGGTTCTAATTACTCACTCAGGCAAATGCAGTTAGAAAGTACAACAGTACATTTATTGTAATAAAAATAACACTAGAATATTATGTACATGCAGTAAATAAAGGCCAGACAGGTGTACCACATCATCTGTCCCTTACCCCACTAACTTAAGGAGTTAGTCACCTGGCTGTCCAGATTTGATGACCCATGGATCTGCTGATGTTTCACTGGTAGTGCCACCCAGCAGCTTCTAGCCATCAATTGCCAGAATAAACATAACCTCCCCCCTGGAGTGGCTCCTTATATCTAGGGTCAAATTTACACAGTGCTTTCCCCTCCCTGGACCTTTCCTTGTTAAACATTGGTGAGTCCTGGACTAAGGAGTTGGAGAGGGGAGTGGAGATGATCTGTACTTCCACAGAAATTCCCCTTCCAGATTGTAAATCAAACGCCTGGAGTAGTCTTGTGAGAACAATGGATAAATTAGCCTTCCCCCTCACTAGTATCATGCAACCTGATCCCTACCCATAACGCCCCTGGCTTCACTTTAAGGACAATGAATAACAACCTCACTACCACATCAACAATATACAATAAACAACATACATATTTACAATAAGCTACAATGTCCACTTATCCACTGTCCCCTTATGTAATTAGACACTGAAGTTGTTGAGCTGGGGAACAAAAACAAGGGCTATAAAACGTACTTTCTTTAGTCCACATTATGTAAGAAATGAGGGACAAGCTGGTTAAAGTGTTATGAAACTCGTTTCGTCACAGATAACAATCCAAATGGGCCTGGGGTTTTCAGCCATAAGGTGCATATGTGTATCTTGCTTATCCCAGCTGCTCGCCCAACTCTCCACCAGCTTGGTGGGACCCTTGGTATTAGTCTCCATACCGATGTAGGGTCACCCATTTCCCAGAATCTGCAATGAAGTAGTGACAGATTCCTAGAGGTACATTGCCCGATCTGTTTGAAGAAGCTCCTGTTTCAAGCAATACTTTTTGGCCCTGACAGAATACAGTTACTCTATATCAATCAATGTCCTTGCTCTTCCAGCAACAACCGCCCTCACCTCCGGGAGTCCATTTTTGTCTCTTCCCCAAAGTCACCCTATCCTTGCCCTCTCCTGGGTCAACCCCCCTGGCCATTGTCCCTTTTTATTGCTGATGTGTAGAATGTAGGTAACAGGGGTGAAGGTAGAGCATGACATCAGTGTTGTACCATCTGCTATTTCTGTGTCATCCAGTCTGGATTAAAGACCCGTTTTCATAATCACCTACCGACCAGGTTCTAAAAATGTCCTGGCAGATGCGCTATTTTGGAGCTTCTTGGCACACCATGTTCCAGTTACTAATCCGGAACCCATCATTCCTTCTTCCATAATTCATGCTGGGCTAACTCAAGACCTGAGCACAACACTTCAAAGGTTCCAAAGACTAGCTCCTGATAATATGCCAGAGGGACGTCTTTTTGTTCCGGTTCATTTAAGGAAGGCGGTTCTTGCAGAAGCACATAATAGTAAGACTGCTGGACATCCTGGAGTTCAGAAAACGCTGGAGATTCTCTCCCGAACAGTCTGGTGGCAATCATTGTCTGCTGACGTCAAAAGTTATGTCCTCTCTTGTGATAATTGTGCCAGGAATAAAGTCCCCAGGAGTCCACCTGCAGGCCAATTGGTTCCATTGCCCATCCCTGCGAAGCCTTGGACACACGTATCAATGGACTTTATAGTCGATCTACCACTCTCTGCAGGACATAACACCATATGGGTGGTAGTTGACCGCTTCAGCAAAATGTCACATTTCATACCGTTACCTAGGCTCCCTAGTGCCCGAGGTTTGGCTATCCTGTTTATCCAGCATATATTCCATCTTCATGGACTTCCTACCGATATCGTGTCGGATCGTGGTTCGCAATTTATAGCACAGTTTTGGAAATCCTTTTGTACCCTGCTTGGAATCAAGATTAGCCTGTCGTCTGCATACCACCCGCAGTCTAATGGGCAGACTGAAAGGGTTAATCAGTCCTTGGAGCAGTTTTTACGGTGCTACACGTCCGAATTTCACGACAACTGGTTGTCCTTATTGCCTTGGGCAGAATTTGCCTATAACAATTCATATCATTCATCTACGCAAATCTCGCCATTCTATTGCAACTTTGGTTTTCATCCCAGATCAAATTCCTTGTATTCCCTCAGATCCGCTGATATTCCGGAGATTCGTTCCACAGCTGCTGACCTCAAGGTCATTTGGAAAAAAGTACAATCTGCTTTAAGACGGGCTTCATTTTCTGCGAATTTTTTTTCGAATCGCCACCGTACCACCTGCTCCCTCAAAGTGGGCCAGAAAGTGTGGCTTTCTACACAAAATATTAGGCTCAGACAGCCTTGCAGGAAATTGGGTCCTAAATTCATCGGTCCATTTCTCATTGTTAAACAGATCAATGCCGTGGCATTTAGGTTGAAAATTCCTGGCTCATTAAGGATACCAAACACGTTCCATTCTTCTTTGCTCAAACCTGTGCTATACCCAAGTCAATCCCAGCATCCAAGTCCGCATGTACAGAATCGGAATAAACCTCAAAGATACATAATTCAGAAGATCCTCGATTCTAAGAACGTACAGGGTCAGGTGCACTTCCTGGTACAGTGGAGGAATCGCGGCTTGGAGGAGCGGTCCTGGGTCCCGCGAAGGAAACTTAATGCTACAAAACTTTTAAGAGAATTCTTCAAAAAATTCCCTAAAAAACCTGGGTGTCGGGGTTCCTTGACCCCTCCTCAAGGGGGGGGGTACTGTCAGGAGCCGCGACTCACTTCCGGTGTCAGTGAACGTCCCGGCTGTCTCCATGACGACCGGGGGATCACTTCCGGCTTCTCGGGCCCGACCGTTGCCAAGGCAACGGCCGGACGCCGTGTATAACAAGCGATGCGCCCCGGCAAGTGAGGCAGCTGGGCGCATGCGCTAGTGTAGCCTGCAGGCTAATTTAGCTGGGTAGCGCACCTGGGATGTATTTCAGGGCTAAGCCCTGATTGGCCAAACTCTATATAACTCTGTATATAAGGCAGGGAGGGCTTAGCCTCCCTGCCGGTTATAGCGTCCAGTTCCTGTCTGCTTAATCTGCTCCTGTCCCTGCTTCTGCCTGAAATTGGCGAAAACCTGTTGGACTGTTACCCGTGTATGACCCTTGGCTTGGATTTGGACTTTGCTTGTGAATCTCGTGACCCTGACCTCTGGCTTGAATACCGACCTCCCTGTCTGCTCGTGACCCCTGATCTCAGCTTGTTTATTCGTACTGTTGTCTGCTGCCGGCCCCTGACCTCTGCTTGGATTCCACTCCGCTTGCCTGGGTTCTCCCCAGCCGGTGCACACTTCACGACCCTCTGTCAGTCTGCAGCCCAGTCTGTCCCCACCATCAGGGGCTCCAGTGAACACCTGACTGGCAGAGTAGACTCCGGCTGTGTTGTGCCGGCTGGAGGGGTTCCTAACAATTACCTCATATTATAAAACTTTTGCACATATTCTGAACCCGCACTTACTTTCTACTTTCAACTCGATCCTCCGAGGGGAGCAGTTTCACAGAGACACCACACGCTCCAATATTATAGTTATACCCAAGCCCAACAAAGATCCCACAATTTGCGCCAATTATCGACCCATTTCTCTGCTGAACACGGACATTAAGACTATTTGCTAAGATCCTGGCAAACAGGTTGAACAATCACCTATCACGGCTTATAAACCCAGATCAAGTCGGATTTGTCCCTAACAGACAGGTCTTGGACAACACCAGGAGGACCATAGACTTGATCTACATAAATCAAACCAAACTTCCTTCCGTAATATTAGCGTTAGATGCAGAGAAAGCTTTCGACAGGCTCTCTTGGCCATTTATGTTTCAAACGCTTCAATCCTTTGGATTCTTTGGTCATTTTCTGCAAGGTATTCAAACTCTATATCACAACCCGTCCTCCTCGGTGTCGACAAATGACTTGAGTTCATCCTTGTTTGGTATCAGAAATGGGACGAGACAAGGGTGCCCTCTCTCCCCTCTTATTTACGCGCTATGTATTGAACCACTGGCTGCTCGGATCCGACTGAACCCAGATGTGAAGGGAATCCAGGTTAATGGCAGACAATAAAAGACATCATTGTTTGCAGACGATGTCCTCCTCACTCTATCCTCACCTCAAACCTCCCTTCCTAATTTATTAGCGGAGCTGCAGAATTTTGGTTCTCTCTCTGGATATAAAGTGAATAATTCCAAATCGGAGGCGCTCGCATTACACCTTTCACCGCACATAAAGAAGTTACTGGTACTTAACTTTGAGTTTCAGTGGCGGCCCCGTGCAATTCGTTATCTGGGAGTCTTTATCACAACTTCTTATGAAACTTTGTTTCAGGCTAATTATCCCCCTTTGCTATCTATAATAAAGCAGGACTTTTTGACCTGGAGTCCTCTTTGCATCTCATGGTTCGGGAGAATCAATACAATTAAAATGAACATTTTACCTAGGTTGTTATACTTATTTCAAACTCTCCCGGTCAAAGTACCAGATTCTTTCCTGAGCTCTATTCAATCTCTCTGTGGCAAGTTTGTGTGGCAGAGTAAGAGACCCAGACGTAGTAAGATCAGGCCACACACCTGACTCATCTCATTTCTTGGCTTTCGCCTGTAGGAAAGTGGGTGGATATTGAAGAATTGCTGTCTCCCCAGATATAGTGTGTTTTTTACCCTGGATCCCTGGGAGTATCAGACCAGCCTCAGCCTCTGTTACACCCTCCATTTGTTTTACGTTGGAGGTCTGGGACAAATTGAATAAAAAATACGCACTGGCCCCCTATCCAACACCACTCTCTCAGCTGTGGAGACACCCCCGTTTCCCACAGGGTTGCAACGGCCGGGTCATAGGCGGAAGTGATGTCCCGATCGCCATAGCGACGGCCGGGACGCAGGTAGGAGAGTCGCGGCGGCTCGGCACCGCCGCCGCTCGTAACAGTACCCCCCCTTGAGGAGGGGTCGAGGGACCCCGACATCCAGGTTTTCTTGGGAATCTCTTGAAAAACTCCTTTAATTGCTTAGGGGCATGGAGTTGTCTCCGCGGAACCCAAGACCGCTCTTCTAACCTGCGGTTCCTCCAGTGTACCAGGAAGTGCACCTGCCCTTGCACTCTTTTGGAATCCAGGATCCTTTGGACCACATATCTCCGTGGTCCATTCGAATTTCTCCCAGGCACACTTGGAGATTGGCTCGGATACAGTACAGGCTTCAACAATGAACAATGAAAGGTGTTGGGGATCCTTAACAAAACCGGTATTTTTAACCTGAATGCTACGGAATTAACTTTCTTGATAATGGAGAATGGTCCAATGAACTTAGGGCCCAACTTTTTGCAAGGCTGTCTGAGCTTGATATTTTTTGTAGAGAGCCATACCTTCTGACCCACCTTGAGAGAGCAGATGGTACGTTGGCGGTCAGAATTTTTTTTTGCAGCAAATGAAGCTCGTCTCAAAGATGAGTGTACCTTCGTCCAGATAAGTCTGAGGTCCCTGGCAGTGGAGCAGATCTCCTGGATACCAGCAGATTTGAGTGAGTATAAGGAGTTGGATCTGGGGTGAAAGCCATAATTGCAAAAAAACGGAGAGACTTTGGTGGATGAATGACATGAGTTATTACAAGCAAATTCCGCCCAGGGTAACAAGGAGGACCAGTTATCATGGAATTCTGATGTGTAGCATCTTAAAAATTGCTCTAATGCCTGGTTAACCCTTTCGGTTTGACCGTTTGACTGAGGGTGGTATGCGGATGACAAACTGATTTTAATTCCGAGTAGGGTACAGAAGGATTTCCAGAACTGTGCAATGAATTGTGATCCACGATCATAAACGATATCAGAAGGAAGTCCATGGAGACGGAAAATATGCTGTATGAAGAGAGTGGCTAGATCTCGAGCAGTAGGAAGTCGGGTTAATGGAATGAAATGTGCCATTTTGCTGAAGCGATCTACCACGACCCAAATGGTATTGTGTCCCGCAGAAGGTGGTAAATCAACGATAAAGTCCATGGAAAAATGTGTCCAAGGCTTTGCAGGAGCGGCCAACGGAACCAACTGACCTACCGGGCGAGTCCTGGGAACTTTGTTCCTGGCACAAACTTCACAAGACAAGACGTGACTCTTGACGTCGGCAGACAGTTCCAATGTTTTGAAGACTCCAGGATGTCCAGCAGACTGACTATTGTGTGCTTCAGTAAGGACTGCCTTTCTTAGATGAACAGGAACAAACAAGCATCCTACCGGAGTATTATCAGGAGCCAACCTCTGGAACCTTGTCACTCACCGGACCGTGAGTGCCTCTTCCCGGACATTTAGGAACCGTGGCCGTCCTCCATCCTGAGGGTCTGCGCATGCGCAGCCCTCTCCTATACTTCAGTGTATGTCCCTTTAACTCAATTGGCAGATCAGGCAACACTCCCTATATTAAGCACCTGTGGTCAACACCACGTTGCCTGATCTTGGAGTCTCATTCCCCATGAGCCTCTGAAGGTGTTCCTGTGTTTCCTCGTGTATTCAGCGCTGCTGATTCCTGTGGTTTCCAAACCACTTCTACCTCTGTGGTTTCCTAACCACTTCTACTACTGTGGTTTCCATACCACTTCTACCATCAACTGTATCATCGTGACTGTTTGCTGATTCCTATCCGCTGCCTCCGTGCACTACAGTCTCCTATACCACTTCTACCATCAACTGTATCATCGTGACTGTTTGCTGATTCCTATCCGCTGCCTCCGTGCACTACAGTCTCCTATACCACTTCTACCATCAACTGTATCATCGTGACTGTTTGCTGATTCCTATCCGCTGCCTCCGTGCACTACAGTCTCCTATACCTCTTCAACGCTATTATATTCCATTGTGACTGTTTGCTGATTCCTATCCGCTGCCTCCGTGCACTACAGTCCCCTATACCACTTCAACGCTATTATATTCCATAGTGACTGTTTGCTGATTCCTATCCGCTGCCTCCGTGCACTACAGCCCTCTCTCCTTATCCACTCACCTGTTCATCATCAAGTCTGTGAGCTGATTCCTAGCTGCTGCCTCCGTGCACTACAGCCTCCAGCTGGCAACTCGCCTGTGTTCATAATCGTGACTGTGAGCTGATTCCTATCCGCTGCCTCCGTGCACTACAGCCTCCAGCCGGCAACTCGCCTGTGTTCATCATCGTGACCGTGAGCTGATTTCTATCCGCTGCCTCCGTGCACTACAGCCTCCAGCTGGCAACTCGCCTGTGTTCATCATCGTGACTGCTAGCTGATTCCTATCCGCTGCTCCTGTGCACCTCAGCCTCATCTCATCTCTCCCGTGGGTTCGCAGAGTCCTGCTGCCGCTGCCAGTCCTGTCGTCCATCTACTGCTGATCCGCTCTCCACGCCTTCCTGGTTCCCCTGGTCGCTACCCTCCTGTCAGCATTGGATTCGTGTCCCTGTTGGTCTACTTACCTGTGCGCTGCACCTACTAGACTCCTACTTCTTACATCCAGGGACTTCTCATCCTGTCGGCCTCCTGCCGCCCAGGTATCACTGCACTCCTGTCTGACTGCCTTCTGAACCACGGTATGCATACTTCTCATTGACTGTGCTGGTGTATTGCATATCTTGCTGGACTGTGTTGGTTCTCCTCTGGAGTCTGCAATCCGCTGAGTCTTTTGCCATCATTGACTGTGTTACCTTGTGCTGGATTACTTCAGAGACTTCCTACATTTGCAGACCTGTTCAGTCATTTATATATATTGTGCATATTACTGTGGATCGTGTTTAATGTGCCCGTGTACATCCTGTGTTGCAGTCTCTCCCCGTACACCTCCTCACATATATTTTCAGTGGTACAACTTGCTGAAGGCAGACCACTGATTCCTGTTCCGGTATCACCTGTTCCATTCCTCTCACATAGCAGTGGTACAACTTGCTACCGCAGACCACTGACTTCCCGGATACCTCCACTTGGATTCCATTCCTTCACTCAGACAGCGGTACCACTTGCTATCCGCAGACCGCTGACTCTCATCACCTCCTCGTTTCTGTTGGACATTCCTCCTCACTATAGCAGTGGTACAACTTGCTAACGCAGACCACTGACTACCTCCACTTGCCCTTGTCCATACAGTTCCTCGTGTATTATTACCTCCATATTACCAGTGCTGCTAGTCATAGACTTTCCTGAGCATCTCATCATCTACTATTGCCTGTTCCGTGATCACCCTGCTACCAGAGTACACTATTACCATCTACATTGCTCTGGTAAGGTTACCACCTGGTGATCCCTGGGTAAAGACTCCTAGTGCCCGTGACAGTAAGATCAGGCCATGACAGACCCAGATACGGAACCTACCGCCAAAGAGATGCTGCAGCATCTGGTCAGCCGTGTGGAGCAACAGGATGCCCGCCAACAGCTGTTACTTCAGTGTTATCAGTCATTAACCTCCCAAGGAACATCTGGACAGACTGTGACAGCTACTCCTGAGGCTTCTGTGCTTTCCTCCGTTTCCCCAGTGCCATCCCAGGTGTCTACAGCTTCCACGCTTCACCTGCCTACTCCGTCAAAGTACGATGGAGACCCCAAAACTTGTAGGGGTTTCCTTAACCAATGTTCAGTTCATTTTGAGCTCCAACCTCAAAATTTTTCTACCCATCGTTCCAGAGTGGCCTATCTTATCTCTTTGGTTTCAGGACAAGCCCTGGCTTGGGCCTCCCCTCTGTGGGAGAGAAATGACCCTATATTGCAAGATAGTGCCAAATTCATTTCTACATTTCGAAGTGTGTTCGATGAACCAGGTCGTGTGACCTCCGCTGCTTCCAGCATCCTCCGCCTACGACAAGGACCTCATACAGTAGGCCAGTACGTCATTCAATTTAGGATCTTAGCCTCTGAACTTCAGTGGAACACTGAAGCCCTAGTTGCCGCCTTCTGGCAGGGGCTCTCCGATAAAATTAAAGATGCACTGACTACCCAAGAGCTTCCTTCGTCACTTGAAGATTTGATCTCTCTTTGCCATCGTGTTGATATGAGATTTCGTGAAAGGGAGGCTGAGAGAACAACTTCTGCTAAAGCACCTCTTCGTTCTAACCCTCAATTTCGTCCAGTTTCACCCTCTGTGATTCCCATGGAGATAGGACGTTCCAAATTATCTTCCGAGGAGAGAAAACGAAGAGTAAAGAATAGACTCTGTATCTATTGTGCAGATTCCACTCATATTCTCAGCTCCTGTCCTAAGAGATCGGGAAATGCCAGGCCCTAACTAGTTCTGGAGAGGTGAAGTTAGGGTCCCTGGAGTCCTCTCCATCTTCCATGAAATCTAAAGTCTGCGCTTTTGATGTTACGATTTCCTCTGCTACCAAAACCTTTGAGTCACAGGCATTAATTGATTCCGGAGCAGCAGGAAATTTTATTTCCAAATCATTAGTAAATCAATGGTCTCTACCAGTGATTACCTTAAAAACACCCATTACTGTGACGGCTATAGATGGATCACGTCTCATCAACGGTCTCATCACTCAGAGTACGTCTCCAGTAACACTTCAGATTGGTGCCCTGCATCATGAAGTAATATCGTTTTTAATCCTTCCTGTTACGACAAGTCCGATTGTCTTAGGCCTTCCATGGCTTCAGTGTCACTCTCCCCAGATTGACTGGCGCACCCCTCAAGTCACGTCTTGCGGGCCTGAATGTCACCATCGTTGCCTTTCCCAAGTTATTCCTCTCAAAGTACAGCAATCTTCCATCTCATCTACCTCACCGGGACTCCCTCCTCAATATGCTTCATTTACTGATGTGTTTGATAAAGCTCAGTCTGAACGTCTTCCTCCTCATCGTTCTTGGGATTGTCCGATCGACCTTCTACCTGGCAAGACTCCCCCCAGGGGCCGGGTCTATCCACTTTCGTTACCTGAAACTCAAGCCACATCTGAGTACATACAGGAGAACCTCCAGCGTGGGTTTATTCGACCTTCCACCTCTCCCGCTGGAGCTGGGTTCTTCTTCGTCAAAAAAAAGGATGGATCATTACGCCCTTGCATAGATTTTCGTGGACTCAATGCCATTACTATCAAGAATCGGTACCCCATTCCGCTGATTACTGAGCTATTCGATCGCATCAAGGGAGCCCGTATTTTTACTAAGCTGGATCTTCGTGGTGCCTACAATTTAATCAGAATCCGTTCCGGTGACGAATGGAAGACAGCGTTTAACACCAGAGACGGGCATTACGAATATCTGGTAATGCCTTTCGGGCTGTGTAATGCCCCCGCTGTTTTTCAAGGCTTCATCAATGAGATCTTTCGGGACTTATTATATGTATGTGTCGTCGTCTATCTGGACGACATATTGATCTTTTCTCAGGACCTGCCTTCTCACCACCAACATGTGGCAGAAGTCCTCTCCAGGCTACGAAAAAATTCATTGTTCTGTAAATTAGAAAAATGTTCATTCGAATTGCCCCAGATTCCATTCTTGGGGTATATAGTTTCCGGAGTTGGCCTGAAGATGGATCCAGACAAGGTGAATGCTGTACTACATTGGCCCCAGCCAACTACTCTTCGTGCTATTCAGCGTTTTTTAGGTTTTGCCAATTACTATAGACGCTTCATTCAAGACTTTTCTTCCATTGCATCTCCTATTGTGGCCCTGACTCGAAAAGGGGCTAATCCTAAGCAATGGTCGCCTGAGGCTTTTCAAGCCTTTCAAACACTCAAAGAGTCCTTCTCTTCGGCTCCAATCCTTCGACAGCCTGATGTGACACTCCCCTTCTTTCTAGAAGTAGATGCCTCTAATGTGGGCTTGGGAGCTATTCTCTCCCAACGCTCTGAACAGCAAAAATTCCATCCTTGTGCCTTCTATTCTCAGGGTCTTCTGCCCGCAGAGAAGAATTATACTATCGGGGACAAGGAGTTACTAGCTATCAAAGCTGCATTAGAGGAGTGGAGATACCTATTGGAAGGAGCTCGCCATCCGGTGACGATCTTCACGGATCATAAGAACTTGTCATATCTTCAGTCTGCCCAATGCTTGAACCCTCGCCAAGCAAGATGGTCTCTTTTCTTTTCCCGTTTCGAATTAATAATAACCTTCAAACCAGCTGCCAAGAACAAAAAAGCTGACGCTTTATCTAGAGCTTTTGTGACGTCCTCTGATATAGAGGAGGTTTCCAACCATACCATTCTAGACCCCAAATGTATCTCACTGGCTGCTTCATCCACCAAAACGCTACCATTTGGGAAGACTCTCGTGCCTCCTACTCTAAGGAGGAAAATCCTTTCGTGGTTCCATGCCTCTCGTTTTTCTGGACATGCCGGTGAACACAAGACCTTTGAGATGCTCTCTCGAAGTTACTGGTGGCCTTCAATGAGGAGAGACGTCAAAGAGTTCATTGCTTCCTGTGAATTATGTTCCCAATTCAAATCTTCCCGCAGAACTCCAGCAGGGTTGCTGCGACCACTACCCATTCCGTCCAAGCCGTGGACCCATATTAGTATGGATTTCGTTACTGACTTACCACCTAGTAAGAATCATAGCACTATTTGGGTGGTGGTGGACAGATTTTCGAAGATGGCTCATTTCGTCCCTCTGTCTGGTTTGCCTTCCTCGTCTATCCTGGCCGAACATTTCATTAAAGAGATCTTCCGCATCCATGGATGTCCGTCTGAGATTGTGTCAGATAGAGGAGTACAATTCGTTTCCAGATTCTGGCGAGCCCTTTGTAAAACCTTGGGCATACGATTAGCACTCTCATCTTCTTACCATCCGCAATCTAACGGACAGACTGAGCGTGTCAATCAAGATCTTGAGACTTTTATAAGGATGTTCTCTTCAGCCAATCAAGACAACTGGGTAGAGTTGCTTCCTTGGGCCGAATTCGCCCATAACAACATGTACCATGAGTCATCATCCAAAACTCCATTTTTTGTGGTCTACGGTCACCATCCGTCTTTTCCGGAATTTCCTGCCCTCCCGCCCACCCAAGTTCCAGCGGTGGAGACGGCCTGTCAGACCTTTAAAAATATCTGGTCTCAGGTCAAAACCTGTTTGAAGAAAACATCTATCAAATATAAATCTTTCGCAGATAAGAAGAGGCGGGCTATTCCACCACTAAAAATTGGAGATCGTGTCTGGTTATCTACTAAAAACATTCGTTTGAAGGTCCCATCTATGAAATTCGCTCCTCGTTTTATTGGTCCATATAGGATCATTCAAGTAATCAATCCAGTATGTGTGAAACTTCTTCTTCCTAAGAATCTTCGGATTTCTAATGCCTTCCATGTGTCCTTACTCAAGCCTCTTATTATCAACCGTTTTTCAAAACCTCCCTCAGCTCCGCAGCCAGTTCAAGTTCATCAGGAGGAGGATTTTGAAATTACTGAGGTATTAGACGCAAAAATTTCGCGAGGAGTACTCCGTTTCCTCGTTCATTGGAAGGGCTTTGGTCCTGAGGAGCGCTCTTGGATCAAAGCTGAAGATCTTAATGCTCCTGCCCTTTTGAAGAAGTTTTATTTCAAAAATCCGGACAAGCCCGGTTCCAGGCGTTCTGTGCCCACCTTTAAAAGGGGGGGTACTGTCACTCACCGGACCGTGAGTGCCTCTTCCCGGACATTTAGGAACCGTGGCCGTCCTCCATCCTGAGGGTCTGCGCATGCGCAGCCCTCTCCTATACTTCAGTGTATGTCCCTTTAACTCAATTGGCAGATCAGGCAACACTCCCTATATTAAGCACCTGTGGTCAACACCACGTTGCCTGATCTTGGAGTCTCATTCCCCATGAGCCTCTGAAGGTGTTCCTGTGTTTCCTCGTGTATTCAGCGCTGCTGATTCCTGTGGTTTCCAAACCACTTCTACCTCTGTGGTTTCCTAACCACTTCTACTACTGTGGTTCCCATACCACTTCTACCATCAACTGTATCATCGTGACTGTTTGCTGATTCCTATCCGCTGCCTCCGTGCACTACAGTCTCCTATACCACTTCTACCATCAACTGTATCATCGTGACTGTTTGCTGATTCCTATCCGCTGCCTCCGTGCACTACAGTCTCCTATACCACTTCTACCATCAACTGTATCATCGTGACTGTTTGCTGATTCCTATCCGCTGCCTCCGTGCACTACAGTCTCCTATACCTCTTCAACGCTATTATATTCCATTGTGACTGTTTGCTGATTCCTATCCGCTGCCTCCGTGCACTACAGTCTCCTATACCACTTCAACGCTATTATATTCCATAGTGACTGTTTGCTGATTCCTATCCGCTGCCTCCGTGCACTACAGCCCTCTCTCCTTATCCACTCACCTGTTCATCATCAAGTCTGTGAGCTGATTCCTAGCTGCTGCCTCCGTGCACTACAGCCTCCAGCTGGCAACTCGCCTGTGTTCATCATCGTGACTGTGAGCTGATTCCTATCCGCTGCCTCCGTGCACTACAGCCTCCAGCCGGCAACTCGCCTGTGTTCATCATCGTGACCGTGAGCTGATTTCTATCCGCTGCCTCCGTGCACTACAGCCTCCAGCTGGCAACTCGCCTGTGTTCATCATCGTGACTGCTAGCTGATTCCTATCCGCTGCTCCTGTGCACCTCAGCCTCATCTCATCTCTCCCGTGGGTTCGCAGAGTCCTGCTGCCGCTGCCAGTCCTGTCATCCATCTACTGCTGATCCGCTCTCCACGCCTTCCTGGTTCCCCTGGTCGCTACCCTCCTGTCAGCATTGGATTCGTGTCCCTGTTGGTCTACTTACCTGTGCGCTGCACCTACTAGACTCCTACTTCTTACATCCAGGGACTTCTCATCCTGTCGGCCTCCTGCCGCCCAGGTATCACTGCACTCCTGTCTGACTGCCTTCTGAACCACGGTATGCATACTTCTCATTGACTGTGCTGGTGTATTGCATATCTTGCTGGACTGTGTTGGTTCTCCTCTGGAGTCTGCAATCCGCTGAGTCTTTTGCCATCATTGACTGTGTTACCTTGTGCTGGATTACTTCAGAGACTTCCTACATTTGCAGACCTGTTCAGTCATTTATATATATTGTGCATATTACTGTGGATCGTGTTTAATGTGCCCGTGTACATCCTGTGTTGCAGTCTCTCCCCGTACACCTCCTCACATATATTTTCAGTGGTACAACTTGCTGAAGGCAGACCACTGATTCCTGTTCCGGTATCACCTGTTCCATTCCTCTCACATAGCAGTGGTACAACTTGCTACCGCAGACCACTGACTTCCCGGATACCTCCACTTGGATTCCATTCCTTCACTCAGACAGCGGTACCACTTGCTATCCGCAGACCGCTGACTCTCATCACCTCCTCGTTTCTGTTGGACATTCCTCCTCACTATAGCAGTGGTACAACTTGCTAACGCAGACCACTGACTACCTCCACTTGCCCTTGTCCATACAGTTCCTCGTGTATTATTACCTCCATATTACCAGTGCTGCTAGTCATAGACTTTCCTGAGCATCTCATCATCTACTATTGCCTGTTCCGTGATCACCCTGCTACCAGAGTACACTATTACCATCTACATTGCTCTGGTAAGGTTACCACCTGGTGATCCCTGGGTAAAGACTCCTAGTGCCCGTGACAAACCTTTGTAAGGTACAGCTCAAATCTTGAGTTAATCCGGCGTGGATCATAGACACAGGATCAATAGGTTCTGGGCTAGTGACCTGAGCATGATGTGCCAGGAAACTTCTGGACAGGGCGTCCGCTTAAATATTTTTAGAACCAGGACGATAGGTGATAATAAAGTTAAACCGAGTGAAGAACAGCGACCAACGAGCCTGTCGGGGGTTCAGACGTTTGGCTGACTGTATATACTGCAGATTCTTATGATCCGTTATGACGGAGATCTGGTGTGCAGCGCCTTCCAACCAGTGTCGCCATTCCTCAAAGGCCCATTTAATTGTCAACAATTCTCGGTTTCCCACGTCATAGTTGGTTTCCGCTGAGGAGAACTGACGGGAAAAAAAGGCACATGGATGCAAGCGGTGGGTCTGAGGATCTTTTTGTGACAAGATGGCTCCAGCACCGACGTCAGAGGCATCTACCTCAAGAATAAACGGTACCTTAGGGTCCGGGTGTCTGAGGACCTGAGCGGACACAAAACCTTTCCTCAGGGTTTTGAATGCAGTTATTGCCTGTTGTGACCAAACAGCTGGATCACCTCCTTTGCGGGTCAAGGTGACGATAGGAGCCACGATGTCAGCGAAACCGCCAAAAATCTCCTGTAATAATTGGCGAATCCCAGGAATCTCTGGACCGCCTTGAGGTTATTGGGTTGTACCCAATCCAGGATTGCCTGGACCTTGGTTGGGTCCATGGAGAAACCTTCTGAGGAGATTATATAGCCCAAGAAGGATACCTTCTGAACCTCGAACTCGCATTTCTCGAGTTTAGCGTAGAGGTGATGTTCCCGCAATTTCTGTAAGACTTGTCTGACATGACCCTGGTGCACAGACAATGATTTGGAATATATGAGAATGTCATCTAAGTAGACAACAACAAAGTGTCCCAGGAACTCACGTAACACCTCATTAATCAAATCCTGGAATACAGCAGGAGCATTACTAAGGCCAAACGGCATGACCAGATATTCGTAGTGGCCCGAGAGCGTGTTGAATGCCGTCTTCCACTCATCACCTGCTCTAATACGTATGAGATTATAGGCACCACGAAGATCAATTTTTGTGAAGATTGTTGCCCCTCTCAGTTGATCAAAAAGTACGGAGATGAGGGGAAGGGGATAGGTGTTCTTAACCATAATAAGGTTCAGCCCTCGATAATCGATACAGGGTCTGAGTCCGCCGTCCTTCTTGGACACAAAGAAGCACCCTGCTCCTATTGGGGACTTGGATGGTCTGATGAAGCCTTTCTCCAAGTTTTCATCAATATACTCTTGCATGGATTTGGTCTCAGGACCGGAGAGAGAGTACAAGCGTCCCTTGAGTAATTTAGAGCCCGGAATGAGCTCAATTGCACAGTCGAAGTCCCGGTGCGGTGGTAGAGTGTCAGCAGCATTTTTAGAGAAAACATCCCGGTAGTCATAATACTGTGAAGGGAGCTGCTCCGGAGTAGACTGAACCATACGCAGAGGTAGTGTCAAGCAAAACTGTGTACAATGAGGGCTCCACTGGACAATTTCTCCTTTTACCCAATCCATGACGGGGTTATGACGGGATAGCCAAGGGTGGCCCAGAATTAAAGGAAGTGATGGACATTCGATAAGATGGAAGACTATGGATTCCGAATGGAGAGTGCCAATGTTCAACTGTAGTGGTGGGGTCTCCCAAGTAATCTTGCCGCCTGGCAACGGACTACCGTCTAAACCACATACCGTAATGGCAGATTGGAGTTTAATCCACGGAATCCCAGCAGAACGGGCAAACTCGATGTCAAGGAAGTTGCCAGCAGCTCCACTGTCGATGAAGGCCGATAGTTTCACAGAACGGGCACTGAAGGTGAGCTGTGCAGGAATCAAAACAGCATTTTTCGGGGAAACAATCTGCAGACCTAGGTGAACTCTCCCCTCGTTCCCTAGGCATGCTCTTTTCCCGGCTTATATGGGCAGGAACGGGAGAACTGGCCTTTTGTGCCACAATAGAGACATAGGCCTTGTGATTGTCTCCTGACTCTTTCCTCAGGGGAAAGACGATATGCCCCTAATTGCATCGGTTCCTCACCATCCGTGGAAACAGAAACGAAGGCAGATGGAGATGATGATGTCTCCTTTTCGGCTTTCCACTCTTTAAGCCTCCTGTCGATTTTAATGGAGAGGTGCATCAGATCCTCCAGAGATGTAGGAGATGGGTATTGCACCAAAGAGTCTTTGATCTGTTCCGATAAGCCGAGACGGAACTGACTACGTAAGGCGGGATCATTCCATCCACTATCAGGTGACCATCTACGGAATTCAGCGCAGTATTCTTCTGCCGACCGCCGGCCTTGTTTCAAGGCCCGTAAATGAGCTTCCGCGGAGGCCACTCGATCTGGGTCATCATATAGTAGACCCAATGCCTCAAAGAAAGCGTCTATGGACTGCATGGCATGACTGGTCTGTGGCAAAGAAAAGGCCCAGGACTGGGGGTCACCTTGTAGGAGGGAAATGATAATCCCGACTCTTTGATGCTCTGACCCGGAGGAGCAGGGTCTCAACCGGAAATAGAGCTAGCAGCTCTCCCTGAAATTCCGAAAGAGGGACCTATTTCCAGAGAAGCGATCCGGCAAGTTCATCTTAGGTTCAGAGACGGAACTTGGAGTGGGTTGTGAAATTTTTGCGGCTTCTTCTTGAACAGACAGACGCTCAGCCAATCCCTGGATCATCTGATACAAGGACTCAACATGGGCTGCTAGGGCTTGTGCCGGAGACCGTGTGGATCCACTTGCATCCATTCCAACCTCGTCTCCGTGAGTGGGCCGGTTATAATGTTAGGAACCCCTCCTGCCAGCACAACACAACCCGGAATCTACTCTGCCAATCAGGTGTTCACTGGAGCCCCTGATGGTGGGGACAGACTTGGCCGCAGACTGACAGAGGGTCGTGAAGTGTGTACCGGCTAGGGAGAACCCAGGCAAGAAGAGTCAGGTCCACGCAGAGGTCAAGGGCCGGCAGCAGACAACAGTATCGGTAAACAAGCTGAGGTCAGGGGTCACAGGCGAATAGCAGAACCGGTAAACAGGCCAGAGATCAGGGTCACAGGAAACACGAGCGAAGTCCAATTCAAAGCCAAGGGTCATACACGGGGAGTCAGTAGTGGTATCAGAATACAGGAACAGGAACTAGCAGGTCAGCAGACTGGAGCACAGAAGCTATAACCGGCAATGAGGTAGCAGAACTCATTGCCTTAAATAGTGGGGACAGCCAATCAGAGCTTGGCTCTGATAATACCCAGCCCCCTGCACCTAAATTCATTAGCCCGCAGGCTAGTAATATTGATGGGCGCATGCGCCCGGCTTCTCATTGCTGGGACGTAGCGCTGAAGCGTCCCTCCGTTGCCCCGGCAACGGCCGGGTCATAGGCGGAAGTGATGTCCCGGTCGCCATAGCGACGGCCGGGATGCAGGTAGGAGAGTCACGGCGGCTGGGCGCCGCCGCAGCTCGTAACAACTAGATTGATTCTTCCATCTGATGGGTGAGGATGCACCACTTTCCTTCATAGACCTGAGTGAGAAATACGATCTTTCAAGTAATTTATATTTCCACTACATGCAAATAAAAAGCTTTATACAAGCCCAGACACAATCGTCTAAGTTGCGCTCCCCAACACCCTTTGAAAGGCATTGTATTTACAACCCGGGCGGCCTTGGCTACATATCGATCCTGTACGGTTCTCTCGTGTCCTTCTCATCCCCTCCCACGAAACCATGGGAACAGGATCTTGGAGTAAATTTTGACGAGGAGGGATGGTCGCTCATTCGTGAAAAGATTTCAAGGTCTTCCATTAATACGGCCATTCGAGAAAACTCATACAATATTTACACTAGATGGTACATGGTCCCTACGAGATTACACTCTATCTTCCCCCACGCCTCAGAACTTTGTTGGCGCAATTGTGGTTATGTGGGATCTTTCCTCCATATTTGGTGGGAATGTCCTCTAGTATCTAGATTTTGGGACGAAGTAATGTTATTGGTACGACAGGTTACCTCAATCAATGCGCCTAAAAACCCGCTATTGGTGCTACTGTATCAGCCTATCAAAGGGATCTGTAAGTCATCGGATAAACTTGTTCGACATATATATAATGCAGCTAGAATACAGATAGCTAGTGAGTGGAAGAAAGCTTTACAACCCTCTAGAGAGGCTGTTATAAATAGAACCTGGCACACTGCTTCCATGGAATATGTGACAAGTCTCCTCCATGATACAGTTCCCAATTTCCACTAAGTGTGGGGTCCTTGGTACAGTTTTAATAATAGCAATATGTCAGGCTTTTTGTAAGCCTTTCCTATCTACTTACCTCTGGGTCTTTCTGCTTTCTCTATTCTGTGTCTACCCCTTTCTTGTTCACTAGCATCCTGGCTTATAGGGTTCTAGGCTAGAGATGTATTTCCAATTTGGAATCCCCTCCACCCCAGTCCCTCTCCCGTCTTTCCCTCATCATAAAAAAAAAGTAAAAAAACCCAGCAGTTTGTTCTATTCGTTATATATATCCAACCTTACATGGTCTATCTTGGGTATGGGAAAAGTCCTCATTTGTACACTCACGACGTAGGCCGTTAATTCCCAACTACCACTTGGAATGTATCATAGTATATAATCTATATTTATGTAGTCATTTGTATTTTTGCTTTGTTTTGTTTTTTTTGTTTCCTCCCCCGATGTTTATATTGTGTAACCTCGGTTCTTATTTAATGTCAACCACATGTACGGTTGTGCTGTATATTGATATCTATCTGCTGTTACAAATAAAAAGTTAAAAAATAAATAAATACTGGATACAGCAGGAAAAATTACAGTAAAATCACCTAGCTAAATATTAGAAAAGATGAGTGGAATTTGACATCCAGAATATATGTAGACTGTTAAAATGGCAACTAAAAGCTGCTGGCCACGTTTTTACTCCCTAAAGTTCCGTAATAAACTGATGATCCTCTGATATTTATTCAAGATATTTTTTTAAAATGATAATATTCCATGTTTCATTAAATGCTTGAATATTCAATTAAAGTATTTTAATCCGTGTTGTGCTAATTGTTCTCATGAAACACCACCTCCCGCTCCCACCATCCCAGAAAAAGATTAGCATATGTTGACACACAAGATGTGCCCATCGCCGGCCCTCTGACTTGTAAGAAGAATTTGTCTTCAAATGCAAAATCATCTTTTGTTAGAACGAATCTCAATAATTTTATCAAGAAGTCACTGAGATATGTTTTTATTGTCATGTTGAGGAAATAAGAAACCGCACTAATACCTTGTTCACGGGAAAAATTGGTGTATTCAACATCATATGATGCCAGTTTAGTTGTGGAGCTGACATTGATGTTGTTAATTTTTGCTAATACATCTATGG